>NC_142931.1:124925094-124942594 GCF_046866305.1 Octopus bimaculoides
GCGGTGGCACAGCACTGCTGATATTATAATAAGTGACACAAAAAAAAAAAATAAATAAAACAAAACAAGAAGAAAAATACATAAATGAATATAAGAATATGTATAGGCGCATGAGTGGCTGTGTGGTAAGTCGCTTGCTTACCAACCGCATGGTTCCGGGTTCAGTCCCACTGCGTGGCACCTTGGGCAAGTGTCTTCTACTATAGCCTCGGGCCGACCAAAGCCTTGTGAGTGGATTTGGTAGACGGAAACTGAAAGAATCCCGTCGTATATATGTATATATATATATGTATATATATATGTATCTCTGTTTGTGTGTCTGTGTTTGTACCCCCACCATCGCTTGACAACCGATGCTGGTGTGTTTACGTCCCCGTAACTTAGCGGTTCGGCAAAAAGAGAACGATAGAATAAGTACTAGGCTTACAAGGAATAAGTCCTGGGGTCGATTTTCTCGACTAAAGGCGGTGCTCCAGCATGGCCACAGTCAAATGACTGAAACAAGTATCCATATACCTGTGGATAGAGAACGGAATCAATATCGTATTAGTCAAACTGCTCCTTTGTGTATGGCTACGTTCCTGTACAACGTGATCTCAACTCTCATACAGGTTGATCCGACATTTCGTTTTTACGAGGCCAATCTTATTTTCATACTTTTTTCGGTTGCTTCATATTTGCGATTAATCTCTTGGTATATCTCCTTCTTTTCTTCTCTTTCTCTCTCTAACTCTCTCTCGCTCTCTCTAACTCTCTCTCGCTCTCTCTAACTCTCTCTCGCTCTCTCTAACTCTCTCTCGCTCTGTTGTTTGTCGTTTATTATTCTCATTTTTTTTTGCTCTATATTTCTCTTTCTTTCTCTCACCCACATTTTGTTGTTCTGCACTAATATTCCCATGTATTCCTATTCCCTCTCCTCGTCTCCCCTCTTTTTAATGTTTCTCGTTCATTATCATCCTCTGTCGTTTATTTCCATTTCCATTTCTTCTTCTTCTTCTTCTTCTTCTTCTTCTTCTTCTTCTTCTTCTTCTTCTTCTTCTTCTTCTTCTTCTCACCTACTTTTATTTTAAAATTTTCTCTAAATTTTCTTTGCTTCTGTCTTTTCCGTCCTTTCTTGCTTTTTTCGTTCGTTCGTTCCTTCCTTCCTTCCTTCTTCTTTCTTTCTTTCTTTCTTTCTTTCTTTCTTTCTTCATTTACACATTTCCTCTGTTTCTTTCTGTATTTCTATCTCTCCCCTCTCTCACATTTTCTTTTTTCTCTCCGTTCTTTGTGACATCTTTCCCTTTATTTACTATTTTCTACGCCTATTGTAATCAATTCTCAGGCTTCATCTTCACCAAACAGTTGGTGCCAATATGAATCCTCTTTTTAAAACTGTAAAGAAAAAATCTCAATGCTTTTTTCACATTTATTATAATATCCTGACAGTTTCTGATAGGGAAAAAAATGGCGGAGAAGGTGGCGATACGAACAATATTCAGTGTTCGGAATTGATATTCTCTAATTACTATGCCGAGCTTAAATTCAAATTGTTTACTTTGCCTTTAATCCAATCGTTCTTCTGTCACTTTTACCACTCCTACAATGACTTGTGTGAGCCAATGACGTGAAAGTCTGCTGCATTGTTGTACCACCTGTCTGCTAGAAATACTAGTCAGCTTTCTTCGAAAATGCAACTTTAAAGAATGGAAGGTCATATTGGACAATGAGGACTCAAATACACTCTCACACTTTTCCAAAAATTACCCATTCTCACACAGAAAAATACATGACTAATCACGGTCAAAATGTTAGTGGGGGATTAGGCAATGTTGACCGAGGTAAGATTCGAACTCAGATGGTAAAACGCAGGAACAAATGCCGCAAGACATTTTGCTCGATACTTCAACGATTCTGCCAAACAGTCACCTTCACATTTTGTAGAAATAATAATTGATGATGTTGTTCTCGTAATATAGGAGTGCTTCCATCTAGGACCCATCGAAGAACACTACAGACCTTAGATCATCCTGACGACCAAGTGCTACGTACACGTACGACAATTGTTTCCCTACCTTCAGGCATACATTTAGAGCGGCCTCGTGCAATCATGCAATTTTCGCTACTTCCATCCATTTTAAAGTAAATTTTCTTGAGCTCAGCACCTCCCTCTTCATCTTTACAGTTTTTTACAAGTGCAACTGAAAAAAGTCAGTTGGTGTTTACTCTTTGACCTTTTAACCTCATCAGCAACAGGACCTCTTCAACTGCAGCCACCTGGCAAAAGATGACTACCTTCCCTTTCAGGTTAAAGGAGAGAGGCTACACAAATCACAATGGACTCGTCTGATAATGGGATCCGTTTTATACGTCTCATCAATAGTTCAACATAAAAGCAAAAGCTAGCAATGCTTGGATACTGAACGAATGCGTGCTGAACTGTTTTGTCTCTCTGCGTACTTTTTGAACAAGCCTGTCTGACTAAACTGCACTGCGTGAGAAGTTTACCCCGAACTAGTGGTACCGATCGGTAGTGGTGACACACGCAGGATTTCAGAAATTTACCCATAATTCCCAGTAAGAAAGTTCTTCGACTTCCAAACTGATTGATCAACTAGTTTAATGTTCGTTGTCAACTCACGAAGTTTCAAGTGCGAACGTTGCCAGTGATTTCTTTCTTAACTACAATGGTTTACATTAAGAAAAACATTATGGAAACCACAGAAGGCGTGTGTATATGTGTGCGTGTGTGATGTTGTAAGGGTTTTGCGTGTAAACAAGACTAACAAAATTTTAAAAATCAACAATGTTTGATTCTCAATAGGGAGGAGATGTTCGAGGGCTTCTCATGGAAAAAAACCCATAAAACCCATGGGTGCCCTGGCTTTTGGGGGCAGGTGCCTTTTTTCCTTTCCTTTTTTCCAACTACAGGCGTATGCCAAGGGCAGGCCCGTTCACTCGCACCATTCTCGTCGCCACTTTGAAACCATCATCATCATCGTCATTGTTATTCGCAGCAGCAGCAGCAGCAGCAGCAGCAGCAGTCGTTCCGAGAGATTCTGTCAATGTGAAGTTCTGAAAGACAGGCGAGAATACTGGACAATCCAGCTCACATGCAAACGCTTATTTCTCTTTTTCAGTCTCTTATTATATTTCTATCTACTTTCTCTCTTTCGCTTTCTTTTTCTCTCCCCCTAAACTCTCTCTCTCTCTCTCACACACACACACGCATAAACTCTAGCTTCGCCATTAGACATTGAATAGATTAATGTCTCGTTCCAGTGAGATTTCTCGATGTACCAGTCTGTATGAGCAAAGGTAAACTGTAGTAAATGGTGTGTGTTTATATATGTATATACATACATATATGTGTTTTATGAGTGTGTGTGTGTGTGTGTGTGTGTGTGTGTGCGTGCGTATGTGTGTGTGAGTGAGTGTGTCTTTATGTGTGTTTGTTTGGATGGAGAAGTGGTGAAGTGAACGAGAAGGAGAGAGAGAGAGAGGAGAAACGTTGTCATGTAACGTAAGAAAGGTCAGCGGCGTGGCCTTAGATCATTGACCTTTTCATTAGATTCTGGTTTGTGATGGAGGAGGAGGAGAAGAAGACAGATGAGGATGTGGTAAATAAAAAGAAACAATAAGATGGCACAAATAGGCAATTTCACTGTGTGTGTGTGTATATATATATATATATATATATATGTATGTGTGTGTATATATATATATATATATATATATATATATATATATATATATATATATATGTGTGTGTGTGTGTGTGTGTGTGTGTGTGTGTGTGTGTGTGTGTGTGTGTGTGTGTGTGTGTGTGTGTTTGTTACTGTGTATGTGTGTGATCTGTCTGTTCACTTTTATTCTCCTTCATTCTCTCACATGACTGTGCTTAAAATCACATGATGTGACCAAATAAATGGACACTTTACAATCGACATCTTGGTTCGAATTCCCTCCAGGGAATTTGGTTGAACGGTAACAGTGACGTCTATTATTATTATTGTTGTTGTTGTTGCTGTTATTGTTGTTATTATTATTATTATTATTATTATTATTATTATTATTATTATTATTATTATTATTTTATGTTTGACTTTTGTTTTGCATTTGTACAAGTTGGATCCAAGTCTCACCCAGAGACCTCAAGAGACAACAAGTTAGAAGTTCATGTAGGTGTTATGCCTAGGGTACCATATATTTGGATTTGTACAGTTTTGTTCAAGTGAATGTTTAAGAAACCATAAGAAAATTATGTTTGCTTTAAAATTTGAGATCACATAGACAGTATTTTACGTAGGATATGGGATATTTTACGTAGGATATTATTATTATTTTATGTTTGACTTTTGCTTTGCATTTGTACAAGTTGGATCCAAGTCTCACCCAGAGACCTCAAGATACAAGTTAGAAGTTCATATAGGTGTTATGCCTAGGGTACCATATATTTGAATTTGTACAGTGTTGTTCTAGATAATGTTTAAAAATTTGAGATCACATAGACAGTATTTTACGTAGGATATGGGCAGTTCCCATGAGCACTATCTTTTGAACTTCAGCCATTTTGGGGTTTCCATTATTATTATTATTATTATTCATGTGGTGAGCTTGAAAAATTTTTTGGCGCTTCGGAAAGAATACTTAACTGCGCTTTATCCATCTCTATAAATTTTGAGTTCAAATTCTGATGAGACTGCCTTTTGCCTTTCATCCTCTAGGTGCACACGTTGAACACTGGTGTCGATGTAATCCGTCCTCTAAGAATTATTGGCCTTGTGTCCAAATTTGAATCCATAATAATAATAATAATAATGATAATAAATTCCCGGATGCAGTACCAGGCAGTGGCTCTTATGGCTTTTGATCTTAATTGATTGGAAGTGTTATCATGTACATTGTTTTGTCTTAGTATAAAAGATGGGCTACAGCAAATATTCTGCTTAATACCACAGATTTTCTTGTCAGTTGTTTAACCTTAACAAGTTGAGCATGTCCCTTAGTGGCTGACCATATGTGCATCTCTGATCATGAGCAGAAGTAGTGGGGGAGCATCATAGCCATGTGTTGAGAAGAATTCTTTGGGGTTTGAATAACACACCTTTGGAAACATGGGTGTTTTGCTCAACATCCTTAAACAAACTTTATTTAAGGACCTTTTGAGCGGGATGGGCTACTCGACCTGAAGAAAATTCTAACTGGGCCCCACCTGCGAGGTCATGCGCTGTTTATCTTGATATGAGATCACCATGTCGCGAACATATGGTTGTGATGTATGTGCCTGGTATACCCTGATCAGACAGGTAGTCACGATGGGTATAATGGGCTTCGTATATTTTACCCCAGTATCACTTTGATGGCATGCACTGCTCTTTCACCCTATAATAATAATAATAATAATAATAATAATAATAATAATAATAATAATAATAATAATAACAATAATAATGATGATAATAATAATTATTATTATTGTGTCAGAGAACAGAGCATACCATGAAAGTGACACTGGGGAAAACTATACGAAGCCCAGTATATTCATCATGACTACCTGTCTGATAAGTGTGCACCAGGCACGTGCACCGCAACCATATGTGCGTATTATTCTGATCTCATATCAAGATAAACAGCGCATGAACTTGCAGGTGGGGCCCAGTTAGAATTTTTTTCAGGTTGAGTAGCCCATTCCACCCAAAAGGTCTCTGAATGAGGTTTGTTTAATGACGAAGAACAAAACACCCATGTTTCCTGAGGTGTATTATTCAAACCCCAAAGAATTCCTCTCAACACATGGCTATAATGCCTCCCGCCCACTACTTCGGCTCGTGATCAAAAATGCACATATCGTCAGCCACTAAGGGACATGCTCAGCTAGTTATGGTTAAGCAACTGACAAGCAAACCTGTGGTATTGAGCATAATATTTGCTGTAGCCCATCTTTCATATCAAGACAATAATAAAGTACATGATAACACTTCCAATCAGTTAAGATCACACTTCTGTTATTATTATTATCAGATGCTTGATCTGTTATGGTTTCTTCCCCTAATCACGTCTGTGAGATTGGCTCTTGAACCCTTGCACAGGTACAGAAATGCAATACCTGCGTACGCAGACGGTGTCACTACAGGATATGGAAAAGTTTGGAAATCACGGTGATCGATATCGAAGCAGAGGAATAGGAAGTAGTAAGATGAAAAGAGACCAACCAAGACAAATTAGTAGACATTTAACTGAAATGCTCAAGGATATGTCAATTAAAACAGCAAGTAACTCATAAATAATCTTAAGAAATCTTTATCCTTCGATCAAAAGAAATTGAACAACAGTTTACATTTATAAGATAGTTCGGGACGATATTACCACTCAGTCAATTGTGTTTTTATTTGTAACTTGACTACATATTTCCACCATCAAACACAAATCGGCATAACCACCTCACACTCTCCACCGATCTTCGTATAATCTTCAGAACACTTTACTGAATCTTCACTTTTCAGAAAGACATAACGTCTGGAACACTATATTTGCCCAGATGTCTTATGGCTTCATCTACTATCTTCTATCTTTCAACCCCCAGACTTTTAACTTTAACATTAACCCCCATTAACCTCTGCCAGTTATTCCTGGTATTAGTTTACAGGAACTTCGGACAAATAAGAAGTTCAAAACTCTAAAACATTCTGTTTACTACGTAATGTTAGCGAACTCTTAACATCTACCTTATTATTAACTGAGTAACTTTTTCACAACTATACACCACGCACACGTTCTCTTTAAAGCAAGGTATAGCCTCCAAACTCTTCTTAAATCCGGTGTAGGTATCATTTTGACACGTTTTCTCCAACAGAACCCATAAAACTACTTCGATATTTCCAAAGGCGACCTATTAAAACGGATAAAATTCAGAAGACCTACAAGCTACGTTTTTGTACTCTTTTTCTCTTTCTTTTTCTAATTCACGCTCACCTTATTAGTATATCTGTTAGTCTATCGCTCAATCTCTTCGTTTCACCCTCTTCACTTATTCAACCCACCCCCTCTCTCTCTCTCCTTGTATTGATCCATCCCTCTCTAATATTTCCAATATGATAATTATGTTACTGAATGCTTTACCTAAAAATAGTCATGTTAAAGATGTCTTGATTCGCCAGCAGCAAATCACAGAAAATATCACAGTTTTCGTCTTTCTTCTACTGTCTTCTATGGTTAATACAAACAACTTTCGCGTTTGACGTCTGCAACAAAACTTTCTCCCATTGGGTATCAAAGATGTTTCACAAAAACAACACCAATAACAACGGGAAGAATTAGAAAACAACAATGACATCAATATAGGAATCCCTCGCTAGCACAACCATCACACAATAACATGTATCAACTCAAGCAACAGCAGTCACGTTAATAAGTCTACAGTATCAAGGATGGCCGAGGGTTAAATAACAACAACACTAACCATATGAAAATATATCTCTACATCAAAAGGCAGTCGTTTGATTTGCAAGAGATAGAAGCCAAATATTTTCGCAAATCATAACCTAGTATTTAGAAATGACCGGATTAAATGTGGCTCTATGTACACACAATATGTTTAGGATAAAAGACTGGAGAGCCATGACCGGAATGTCTTTGATCGTTACGATATCACTTTCCTCTTTTCATTATCGTCATCATCATCGACATCGTTGTTATCATCGTCGTTATCATAATCTTCATCATCATCATCGTCGTCGTCGTCATCATCATCATCTACGCCACTCTGTTTCACTATTCCTGGTACATGGTTCTATACGTAATCACAATACTACCATCTCCGTTACCATCAAAATTATTTCCTCACCACCACCACGATCAATAACAGTACAATGATGACCACTATCACTGCCGCCGCCGCCACAAACACTAGCACTCACAACAACAGCAACAACTGCATCATCACTATTTCTCGCACAGGAACAATGTTTCTGATTTAGATATGAGGGAGGCAAGCAGTTTTCTAGGGAAGGAGTTAATCGATAACATCGATCCCCGTCCTTGACTGGTACTTTATTTTATTGACCCAGGAGGAATGAAAGGGAGAGAAAAAATCCAATGGAATTTTGATCTCAGGACGAAAATGGTTGGAATAAATACCGTAAGGTGTTCTGTGAAACACTCTGGCGATTTTGCCAGCTCGCCACCTTCAGCAGGTACAATAATTAATTCTAATTTGGACATAAGGTCAGCAATTTTGGAAGAAGAAGTCGATTATATTGACCTCATTGCTCAACTGATGCTTATTTTATTGATCCCGAGAGGATGAGAGGCAAGGCCAGTTTAGACGGAATTTAAACTCAGAACGGAACAAATTTGATGAAATACTGCAAGTCATTTTCTCCGACGTTCTGACGATTCTACAGCGCCCCGCCTTTCAAAGGACAGCATTAAACAGCTGAAGCTAAAATCGAAAGTGAAACTAGGGGTCTGTTTATAGGAATATTATACTTGTCACGTGACGTTTGCACTGATGTCTTTAGTGCACATTCTAGATTAGAGTTCCCAATTGTTACATTGTGGTGGATAGAAAGGTAGAGAGAGCTGCTTCGAAGTCTGCTGCACCAGCTCTTCAAGATCTCACCACTACCACCACCACCACCACCACCACCACCACCACCTCCATCACCACCTCCATCATCACCACCACCACCACCACCACCACCATTACTACTACTACTACTACTACTACTACAAGCAGCTGCACATTGTTGGTGCCGAGCCAGTTATAATGACTGCACAGTTGAACGATGTTATTGCAGTAAATTGCAGGAGAGAGACAGAGAGAAAGAGAGAGAAAGAGAGAGAGAGAAGGGGGAAGAGAGAGATAGAAAGAGAGAGAAAGAGAGAGAGAGAGGGGGGAAGAGAGAGAAAAAAGAGAGAAAAAGAGAGAGAGGGAGAGAGATGGTGGGGGAGAGAACAACGACACCAGACGTTCTTGGAATTGAAGTAGTAACAATTCATATATAACCATC
The DNA here is from genome assembly GCF_046866305.1 of Octopus bimaculoides. Lineage (NCBI taxonomy): Eukaryota > Metazoa > Mollusca > Cephalopoda > Octopoda > Octopodidae > Octopus > Octopus bimaculoides. The sequence goes on from NC_142931.1 coordinate 124,934,088, forward strand.
AACAAGTGCAAACAACAATGCAAGCTGCATCGACCGGGCTGGAGTTACCAGGTCTACTACTACTACTACTACTACTACTACTACTACTACTACTACTACTACTACTACTACTACTACTAGCAACAACCATAATGATATTCTTTCATTAGTCCAAGTCCATAGAATTAGGAAGATGTGAGGTTTTACAGTTCTATATTTAAGAGATGAGGAATTGTGTACATTATTTACATTATTTACATTCGACGGATATTTGTCCTCATCTTGTTTGTTGTTAACACAACGTTGTAAGGTTTATTGTTAACACAACAAGGTGTAAGGTTTATTGAATCGACTCCAGTATTTGACAAGTGCAGGAGCACGAAATCCTTAGGTCAGCTTCTGTGGGATTTGAATCTAGAACATAATGTCGTAAATAAATAACTTAGCACCGGCACCACTGTGTGGTTAAAATATTTGATTCACAACCAATCACTTGCTTTCCATATTCGATGCCACACTATGAGAGATTGGGTGTGTATTATCTTTCATAAACTCGGGTTGATCAATATTTTGCGAATGGAAATCGATAGATGGCAACTGGATATCTGGTGGCTGCTTGATAGATAGCAATCGTCATGATAGTATATATGTATGATATATAAACATAAGTGAATGAATACGTGTGTGTTGTGTACGTGCAAAGTCATACTTAATACGTACGTGTGCATTCGGACGCTGTAAGACCTTTCACTGCAGAAGTAGCCTCAGGAGAAATGTCCCCTTCACAAGATGCGAAAACACATTGGGCTGAATGACGTCATTGGATCGTAGGACACATGCGTTACTGTGTTCTTTCGCGTTGTCGTCTGCGAACACCAAACTGCTTTTCACAATCCAAAAAGAACAATTCGTTTTTATATTAAATCAGCAATCGGAACGTTTGCTGATGTACGTAGAGCTTGGTCAAACTAGGCTTAAATCAAAATAGGCGCACGAAACACAAGTTGAATAAAATATATTCGTGTACACTCATAAATTACACGTTCAAGTACATTCGGGATGTAAAAGGCAGATTTTTACCATTTTAGGGCTGTGAAAAGCATAATTGGAGTTCCTTGGTGACGACGTGGAAAAATACAGAAATACGAGCATCTTATGATTCAAGGACGTCAAGATCTGTTGTCTGATAAAATAAAATATTATTTAAGTACTGGGCAATTAATATAACTAAAAATTCCTCTCTCTATGTTCAATGGCTCTATGGCCCTCGATAAAAATATCATTATTTACAGAATAGGTAGTATATCAGTCCCCATATCACCCAAAATACAGTGTTTAGTCGACCTGGCGGTATTAGCGATCTAGAACATAAACTTAAGGGCGTATTCTTTTAGATTCAGAGTTCCAATATCTCCTAGTGGGATTTCTCTTTCACATTCTGGGAATAGGTTGTGGTAGTGGAGGGGGATGATGAAATAATTAACGGGTACTGGAATCTATCTAATGAGTTATCTCTTATTTTTACCTCAGAAAACTTGTACGTCCTTGGATAACTTTTGCTGCATAGCCGCAAACGTGGCTGTGTGGTAAGAAGTTTGCTTCCCAACCTCGTAGTTCCAGGTTCAGTCTCACCGCGTGGCACCTTGGGCAAATGTCTTCTGCTATAACCTCGGGCTGACCAAAGCCTTATGAGTAGATTTGGCAGACGGAAACTGAAAGAAGCCAGTCGTATACACACACACACACACACACACACACATGTATTTGTGTGTGTGTGTGTGTGTGTGTGTGTGTGTGTGTGTGTGTGTGTGTGTGTGTGTGTTGACAACCGGTGTTGGTGTTTTTACGTCCCCGCAACTGAGCGGTTCGGTAAAAGACACCAATAGAATAAATATCAGGCGCTTAACAAAATAAGAACTGCGGTCGATTCGTTCAACTAAAGTTCTTCAAGGCAGTGCCCCAGAATGGCTGCAGTCTAATGACTGAAAAAAAAAAAAAGGATAAAAGAATAAAAGAATTGGTTACTTTTATGGGAAGCGGTTAATATCCTCTTGTGCAATTCGTTATCTATTTCCTTTTTATATGAACGTTTATATCATGTTTATATGAATGTTTATATCTAATTTATACGGTCGAATAGTTAAGAAATTCGTTTAGCAATCATATGATGTCCGGTTTTAATTACACTACACAGCCCTTAGGGCAAATCTTCTGTCACAGATTTATATGTGAAATTTGGTAGGTGGTAATCTTGTGCCAGCCTGTTCGATGGAGTTCACTTCTAATTTAAGGGGTCAAATCTGTCATACACATATCGCACTGGTACTTCATGAGTTTTGCGTTAAGGGTACAAATATTTGCGTATTACTCAAGCACGCATATTCTAATTCAAAGAGGAGGTAGTTTCTTTGAGAGGCAACGAGAATAATCATCATCGAAAACGGTGGAGGATCCACTTACTTTTTACTTATATTTTATGTCGTTCATTCAAACCGAGCAGAAAGAGTCAAGTCAACATCACCTGCTCTCCCAGAGAATTGGTAATGACAACTTCCTGAAGAATTCCTGGAATATGCATTATCTTTTGTAATTCATTTGCTTTAGTCACTAGATCACGACCATGCTGGGGCAAACCTTGTAGGGTTTAGTCGAACAATTTGTTCCCCTGTATTTATTTTTCTTTTAAAGTCTGATACTTATTCTATCGGTTTCCTTTTGCTAAACCGCTAAAGTTACGGGAGACGTTTTTAGTTGTCAGTATATCTGAGGTTAGTAATTTGCAAATAAAGATTTGAGAAGCACTTCATTGATTATACCAGATTATAGCAGATTGCAGCAGATTAGAGCTGCATTCGGCTGTAAATATTCTGAAAATACCCGCGCAGGAAATTACTTCTATGTAGTCAAACATGGATTATAAATAAAACCTTTTGTATATTCTGCCGAGAAAATTGCTTTTCATTTTCCATGCGTGGCAGATAAATAAATTTGCAACGTTGTAATTATGCCAAAAGTTGCATAGATTACTGAGAAGGCACCACTGTAGACTAGAATTATCAATCATTCTTATTTTCGAAATTACTTCCAACGAATATAAATATGACAGTCAAACAAAAGATTATGCGATTATGAATACAAGGAAAATTTGGTAGAATGCAAATTAGTTATACAGGCTGTTATATGTTAAAGAAATATAAAATAATTTTGTTTTGGAAAGATTTCATTGTTCTTTGTGATGTGGATTCAAAATTATAACTCGATCCATTCTTATATTTCTAAACAATTTAATCAGAATTGCCGAAATGCCACATTTTAAAGGAGAAAACCATAGCCTATATTTTATTCTTATTCAAAAACAACAGTGATTATATCTCATAGATCTTTTCAAAATATCAGCATCACTATCGGTCGTTAATTTGGACAGTAATTGGTTGAAGAATTGTTAATTACTGAACAGACTGGAAAAAGCCATAGAGATTTCAACGAATTAACAACCAAAGTTCATTGAAAGTATCAGCTTACAAACTCCCTATGGCTAGAAATGTTGATTAGTTTTCTCTTTAAATGAAGATGTAACGAATTAAATAGTGTTGTGGTGAAGACAGAAAGTGCTGGAGTTAGGTCTTTTGCTTCCGAACAAAGCAATCTTCAATTAATACTTGAAACAAAAGGTAATGAAAGAATACTAACCAGTGGATGCTCATATTTCAAGAAAAGTAGGTAAGCGAAGATGCATTAACATAAATCAAAAATGATCAGATGAATAGTCTTGTTTCAATTGCCGACCGGAAAAAACTGAAGTCTTTCTCGGCTTCAATTTTTGGACACTTCCTGTCATTTATCTGACTAATTCTTATACGATATTTTCATGTATTTTACTATTTAATCAATTTTATAAAATTGATAAAAAAGAAAAATACATGCTTCTTCTTTTCTAATTTTTTTGTTTTTGTTTTTGCTTCGCCAAACAATCTTTTCCACTCTAGGCACAAGGCCCGAAATTTTTGGGAAGGGGACCAGTCAATTAGATCGACCCCAACTGGTACTTAATTTATCGAATCCGAAAGGATGAAATGCAAAGTCGACCTCGGCGGAATTTGAACTCAGAACGTAAAGACAGACGAAATACCGCTATGCATTTCGCCCGGCATGCTAATGTTTCTTATTTCTTTATTGCCCACAAGGGGCTAAACATAGAGGGGACAAACAAGGATAGACAAAGGAATTAAGTCGATTACATTGACCCCAGTGCGTAACTGGTACTTAATTTATCGACCCCGGAAGGATGAAAGGCAAAGTCAACCTCGGCGGAATTTGAACTCAGAACATAAAGACAGATGAAATACCACTAAGCATTTCGTCCGGCGTGCTAACGTTTCTGCCAGCTCGCCGCCTTGCTTCGCCAAACATTATACCCCTTCAATGCAAGAGCTCACGAGGAACAGTAATCAAATCAATCTTCGGTGGTCTCGTAAGACCTACGGCTATCACAGACATAAAACCTTTCTCTAGATCACAAAACTATTTTCCGAAAATCGATAATCGAACCCAAAGATCAGAGTAGATTCTCACAGAGGTTTAGAATGTGTTGCAACATATTATCTACTATAAATGACATCAATCAAAACACCACCAACAACGATATTTTTACATTGACGCAGCAATAAGAAAAGTAAAAAGGTCATAGAAGATTTAAATTGAACCTTCTTCATAACTGTTTAAATTCACGTGGCATGAAAACTATATTATTTCCAGACTTCCTCTTAGTATCAACCACTTTCTGTTTTTAGTATATGTGAGTATAACTATTTCTACTCTAGGCACAAGGCCCTGAAAATTTTGGAGAAGGAGACTAGTCGATTACATCGTCCCCAGGACACAACTGGTACTTAATTTATCGACTCCGAAAGGATGAAAGGCAAAGTCGACCTCAGCGGAATTTGAACTCAGAACATGAAGACAGACGAAATACCGGTAAGCATTTCGTCCGGCGTGCTAACGTTTCTGCCAGCTTGCCACCTTGTATATTTGAGTATAATTATCGAAGTGAATGTGCTTCGTAATCTGATGTAGATTTCAGGCAACATCCCATGACCATCGTCGCGTGTTCGAATTGCCCTCGTTACTCTTTAATGTTTAGTCTCCCCACAAGAATGATATTTTGATTAGTTGGTCTCATTTGTTTTGTCCGGACGTAAGGAAGTGAAGAAAGGGAGGAATTTAGCAAATGGAGAAACATATTCCTTCCCACGGAATTTCACTTCCTTCTTTCATTCCTTGTTTTACTCACTAACACGTACTATCTCACACACACACGTTCATTCACTCAAACACACACACACACACACACACACACACACACACACACACAAGCACAAGCAAAGGAACTACCCAATCAATATGTTGCTCTTGTAATCACACGAATCGTTTAAATTTTATCGATAAAATTTAAATGCTTCCGGCTCTTCCATACCTTCCTTGGCCTGAACAGCTACCTCAGGTACCGGCATCCGTTGCACCCATCAAGATGAAGGGGCTCAATCACTGGCTACAGATCTACTACTCGTAGTAGTAACGCTGACATGTGACAGTTAGAACCACTTTCAGTATGACCTAAATGATGTAGACTACGATGATGATGATGATGCAGATCTTGGTTTCAGGTCTACGGATAACCTACTTTTTTTTTAATCCTGAAGGGTTTTTTCAGCCCAATATTTACATGCTATTATTTTTAACCTTATGAACTATGAAATCCAATTCCAAAAGAATTGGGGCCCCAGCCATGCTAGGTTCCTTTCCTATCCTCTCTATGATGTAGCACGTGGAGGTTCCCGTGGATAGATCTGTTCAGGATAGCACATATCTGCGCGTCACCGACCAGTTTATCAGGGAAAATAAGAGGACCACAACAAATCACAGCAGATACCTAAGGCATATAGAGCTGCTCTCGGGAGTGCAGTGAAAGCACGTGATAGAAATAAGACTACTGGATAATAATGAAGTGTATGATATTGTCTCTTATTCGTGGAATATATATATTGCTTGAAAATAGTTGGAATTGCACAAAATATTGTAAATCTATTGAACTGAAGTATGAATGAATGGATCACTGAACTCACATCGGAGAGGCAAAGCTTAGGCTTTGTCAACATCAAAAGTGGACTCAATTCAAGGAGATAACTTTCCTCCATTGCTTTTTGCATTGTGTGTGATACCGCTCGTTTTGATTTTGATAACACAAAAGCTTGGTATGAATTCAATTTAAAGAATAGATGAAATCAATTATCACCTTTTTATGGACGACCTGAAACTTTATGGGAAAGATGAAAACTAGCTGAATTCAATGATTCAAAGAATGCATTGTTTTTGAGCGGATATTAAAATGAGATTTAGGCTGAAAAAGAGTGGAGTGCTGATTCTAAAAAAGAGATAGAGTCCAACAAGTGGATGATATGAAGATGAGCCAAATGGTGTGATAGAAAATGAAAGAACAAAAATCCTTTAGGACTTCATGATTCAGTATGATCAGAGACTCGAACATCGGAAACCCGTTATTGTGCTGGTAGACAAAGAAGAAAAACCGTGCCTGATCATAAACAGCACTTGCCCTGGAGACAGCAGAATCGTTGAAAAACTGATGCGATATGAATCTCTGGGGAGAGAAACCAAAAAGCTGTGGTCATTGAAAAAATGATGATATTGTTTTAATTTCTGGTGCCAAAAAAAATTTTAAAAAAATGGTTGGAAAATATATGAATAAAAATGAAAAACAACACATCTAGAAAACAGCATTACTTGGCAGTTCAAGGATTCTCCGTTAAGTTCTGAAAACTTGAAAAGAAAATACTACTTTAGTCCATGGGAAGCGAACGGCAACAAGCTGAGTATGTTAGATGTGAAAATAACGACAACTATAACAGCCACAACAACAACAACAACAGCAACAACTATAACAATCCTTTCTACTACGGGCACAAGGCCTGAAATTTTGGAGGAGGGGGATAGTCGATTACATCGACCTCAGAACTCAACTGCTACTTATTTTATCGACCCCGAAAGGGTGAAAGACGAAATCGACCTCGGCGCAATTTGAACTCAGAACGTAAAGACGGACGAAATACTGCTAAGCATTTCGACTGGTGTGCTAATGATTCTACCAGTTCGTCGCCTTAATAATGGTTTCAAATTTTTCCACAAGGGTAGCCATTTTGGTGGAGCGGGCGACCTTAGTGTTCAACTGGTACTTAATTTATCGCCCCCGAATTTGAATTCCTTGCAATCAATGTCAATTAGTAGCTGTAACAAGCCTACGAACACGACCACAACATACACCCATCACCATCACTACAACAAATAAAATAGTAATTAACAATGACAACAAGACCAACAACAATAAATTCGCAGCAACAGCGGCGAAAAGCAAGGAGTTTTTTAAAATTGAATATGCTTTAGAAAGACGTTTGTCAAGCCGAGGTAGCTAAATTGATAAGGCTGTAGAAAGCGCAGGCGGACATAGCCAACTTCCCTGAGGAGTTTGCAGAAACGAAAAAGAAAACTGTTAAGTATAAATATATTTCTATAAGCACAATGCGGCTGAAGATGGCTAATCAGGCAAACGTGGACGGGGCACAGAAAGGCATAATGCTCGATATTCAACATATCTCGAGGGTGAAATAGTTTGCGGATTATTCAGTGCTCTTCAAGGCCACCAAACACTGTGTAGTTCTCTGTCGGAGTAAAAAAAATATGTGCTCCACCCATCCTATTTAGAAAGAAGGATGGTGCGCATAAAGATCACTGGAATACCACCGGAGGTAAACTTGTGGTGGATTTTAGCGTGCATTATTTTGGAAGGGAACAATAGCTACCTGGAGGTAAAGAGGACCCCTCTTGAAAATTAGTCTGGAACCAGCGTGGAAGTGCTCCTCCACATTAAGCCAGAGCAATAGATAAAATCTCAGGCCTCATTCGCCTTCCTGGTGGAGAAGAGCAACAGGTTACAGTTGAGGGTACGATGTCACGGTGCCACTTGTGTGGAGAGAGAAGCCACTTAAGAGCTTTCTGCTCTTAACAGAAGACAGGGAACCACGGAAGTCACTTATTGCCAACACCAAACCAGCAACGATCAGTAACAAAATCAGCTCTAGAGCCAAAACAACGGCATTATCAATGACCGAAACAGCAAAATCAGTAAATGGTGTAAGACCAACAACACTAGCAACAGCAGGAATCTCAACAACACTAGCGAAATGCTTAGCGGTATTTGGTCTGTCTTTACGTTCTGAGTTCAAATTCCGCCGATGTCGACTTTGCCTTTCATCCTCTCGGGGTCGATAAATTAAGTACCAGTTACGTACTGGGATCGATGTAATCGACTTAATCCGTTTGTCTATCCTTGTTTGTCCCCTCTATGTTTAGCCCCTTGTGGGCAATAAAGAAATAAGAAACATTAGTATGCTGGGCGAAATGCTTAGCGGTATTTCGTCTGTCTTTACGTTCTGAGTTCAAATTCCGCCGATGTCGAC
>NC_142931.1:124947594-124957594 GCF_046866305.1 Octopus bimaculoides
TGCCTGCCTGCCTGTCTGTCTGTCTGTCTGTCTGTCTGTCTGTCTGTCTGTCTGTCTGTCTGTCTATCTATTATCGTACATACGTACGTACGTACCTACCTACTTACTTACTTACCTACCTATCTACCTACCTATCATGTATGTATGTATGTATGTATGCAAACACACATTCACTTACAAGTATACTTAGGAACACGCACACACACAAACACGCATGCACACAGACAAGCCGACACACACACACACACACACACACACACACACACACACACATACACAGAGTTGGAACCTGATGGCCATTTCGATTCTTACGTCACTAGTGAGTCTTCGTGATTGCTCGGTCTTTTATTCATAACAATCAACCGTCCCTTCATTTTTACCTCTGGAATGATAGTGGCTCATTACTAATTATTGTCCAATATACACTATACTCGACAAAGCAGAGAGAGGATGCTGAAAAGTAGATAAATTGATCAGAGATTTGTCCAGTCAGGACCAAACTGAACCTAATCAACAAGAACAAGAACAACAATAGCATAAAGGATAACAGATAAATATCATTTGTGTAAATATGGCGAATATGTAACGAATCGGACTGATGGTCTATGCATTTTGGCTTGGACTTCTACGTTTTGATTTCAAACCTCACGTAATCTTTTATTTCTAACCTTTTTAGGATAGGAAATATTCTCCAGAAAAGTACTGGCATCGATTAAATTCGCAAATTAACTGTCTTCCTTACCAATGTTTGAATTTTTTGGCAACGCAAGAAATCGATATTCTCAGAACGTCATACATATGATGTTATTCAATAACGAATATCTGCAGTAAATACACTCGTACACACATTCGCATAAACATAGACATGCATACATGCATATATACATATATACACAAAAATGCATATACATACACACCAGCACGCACACCCACACAAACATGTATATATGTATGTATATATATATCTCTTTATAAATATATATATATATATATATATATATATATATATATATATATATATATATATATATATATATATATATAATATAGATTTAATCAAAAGATTAAATGTGGTACTTAAAATGTTTGAGGCACCAGAATTTGGTAGGATAAAAACCAAAAGGAAAATCAAGAGATTTGGTGAATAAAAATTTGAAGATAAGCAACAAAAATTCAATAGGTTATAGCAGTACGTACGTTTCGTACAAGCTCCATTTATTCATGTGGTGAGAACACCACAGAATGTACAATGAAAATGTACTCCTCAGCTGCATAATGGAATTTCATTTTAGAAAGTCATTTTGAGGATGTTTGCAAAAAACAAGAGTAAGAGAAGAAAACATATCATCTCGACTATGCTGTTGTTCCACAGACAAGTGAATCAAGTGGAACAGCAGCATAGTCGAGATGATATGTTTTCTTCTCTTACTCTTGTTTTTTGCAAACATCCTCAAAATGACTTTCTAAAATGAAATTCCATTATGCAGCTGAGGAGTACATTTTCATTGTACATTCTGTGGTGTTCTCACCACATGAATAAATGGAGCTTGTACGAAACGTACGTACTGCTATGACCTATTGAATTTTTGTTGCTTATCTTCAAATATATATATATATAAATATATATATATATATACGCACATCTACGCACATAGATGTGTGCATACAAGTGTATGTGCGTATATATATATATATATATATATATATATATATATATATATATATATTTATATATATATATATATCTTTCCATCTCTTTATACAAAGGCACACATACACACACGCAGACACAGAGATACACGCTCATAGATATATTTTTATGTATGACGTATTAAAAAAATTCTTGATAGTCACAATAGGTGAAGAAAAAAGTTCTTATTTTAGAAATTATTAATTATATAAAACAACTTTAAAAATTCATCAGACAGAATGGTACAAACTTTATAGAATGAGGTCCTCGTGCTTTCAGCTCTTCAAACACACGTGGTATATATATATATATATATATATTTAGTAAATGGAGTAAAACGCATATGTTAACTGCATACTTTATATATATATATATATATATATATATATATATATATATATATATATATATATATATATATATATATATATATTGTGGTGTCTGAGCAATTATCTCCCCTAGCAATATATCTTTTTCAACTGTAAGCCTGATGAGCAATGTGAAACTGGTCCTCACTTCAATTATGTTGAAAGAACACACCCTTATTTTGTACAAAATTGTATATCTTTATTACCATGGCTCTAACATACTCTTAAATCCTGTAAAGCAAATCTTTGTTTTTTTACCTTTTTTCTTTCTATATTTATCCACCACGTGTGTTTCCCCACTAAAATATTTTCTACCTGATATATATATATATATATATATATATATATATATATATATATATATATATATATATATATATATATATATTTAGGTGCAGTAGTGGCTTTGGGAGCAGGAGTGGCTAGGCGCAGGAATGCTGAAACTGAAAGAGCCCGTCGTATATATATGTATATATATATATATATATATATATATATATATATATATATATATATATATATATATATATATATATGTGTGTGTGTCTGTGTTTGTCTCCTGAACCGGTGTTGATGTGTTTACGACCCTGTAACCTACCGGTTCAGCAAAACAAACCAATAGAATAAGTACCAGGTTTAAAAAAATTACTGGGGTCGATTCATTCGACTAAAATTTCAAGGCAGTGCCTCGGCATGGCCGCAGTCTAATGACTGAGTCATGTAAAAGATAAAAGATATATATGAAAGATATATATGAAAGATATATATATTGGTATTCAGTTGATAATTTTATCCATTATCCTTTAGTGCTTCACGCACGTAAACTACACTTAACTGTGGTCATGTTAAATTATAACATGATAGATATATGAAGCTGTGTCTGCAGCGTATCAGTTGCCAGTTAGTGCGATTCTCATTATTTAATGTAGTAGTTGACCATGTGACTGAATGTTATTCAAATATAGCTGATTGCGTTTTGTAGCTATTCTTCGAAGCTTGTTACGCCTGATGACAATAGGACTGAATCGATAGACTTAGATTTTCAGGGACATAAGAAGCTCTCGAAAAGGAAGTTCTTCAGATGATCTGTAGTCTAACTAAGTGATTCTCTTTGCGCGATTCTCACTGGTTTAGAGATGTCGGTAGTTCTTTTAATATGTAGAAGCTTTCAGTGTAGCAAATCTCTGTTTGATTAGGCATTGAAATATGGACTGGTTTTATCGACAATAGTCCTAGTTTCTGGAGGGCGTTCCGTTTCTTGACCATGACAAATTGGATCAAGGATGTAGATTTTTCCTGGTCTTGTTCTGTATGAATGTGGATGCTAATAACAATGGCTTTTGAACGAGTTCTTAGTAGTAATTCTATTATTTCTTTCAGTATTGTCCAGAAATGTCATTAATGATCGATATATCAATGTGATTTTCAAGGTAATATCTTGTGAGTAGGTATGTGATGGGATTACAAAAAAATACAAATTCATAGTTGAAATGCAAACTGTAGGAGGTATATGTTTTTAGTTGAAGTATGTGATTTGGAAAGCGATCTTGTCTAGGAAGGGATAGCTAACTGTAACATTATAGATATTAAAGGTCTTTTCTATTTATGTGTCGTTAGCAAATGTCTTACGAGAGCTAGAAAGTATTACAACTATGTTAGGTAAGATCTACACTGATTGGTATTTTGTATCAATACTTGGTTTCTATTTTGTGTAAAAGCAAAAAAAGAAAAAGACAGCATTAGTAGCACAGGATGGTTTTAATGCAAAATATTAACGAGACAATTCAAGTAAAGTATCAATAGTCTCCCTTTATTAGCTTCAATGGTATTACTACATTATTGCTAATAATTTAACGATTCCTTACTTCGTGTTAGTTAGCCGCATAACAACCGATTCAATCCCATTTTAATTCCATAATTTCATTCCTATCGCGTTTCATGTCACAAACTTGCAATAATCAGTCTTTCTTCGTTCTTTCACAAAACTGTTGACCTCTGAAGCTTCACATTTATCCATATATCTAAGAACATTAATCTACTGAAATTCAAGTTAACAATAAACTGCATTGATTTCAACAAGCTTGGAGTACTTGCAGCAATTATAAGCAGCTTGGTACCTTCTTTGGATAAATAGAAGATAAATTGGTTAGTAAATGGTTGTTTAATAAATGTTCGGTAAAATATTTTCTATTTATCAGATACTGCTCATTTACTGATGATTATACAACACTACCGAAGTTTCACATATCTTAATAGCAACACTTATCCAGTGAACACAAAATATCAACCGTTCTTGCTCGTCAGTTCGTCTTTGCTAATGGATAACAATTCGGTAGAGTAGTTAAGTACACCAGTGTCTAATTAAAGTTGTAAAATGAAATTTATGACAAACAAAACAATGATTAAGTTCTATTGGTTTTTCTCTTTTTCACTGACCTTTGATGTGACACCCACATAGAAGAGTGAGCCAAGCACGAATTGTTTAATTATTATATATACTTTCAGCTTCACCTATTTTAACTCTTACGTTCAGATAAGAGTCCCCGTAAGAAAGTATATAAATATTTTCTCATCTTTGACATTTTGTATTATCAAAATCATTTTTTAAAAATATTTTCCATTATTGTTAGTTATTATACTATGCTATGCAAAAACACAGAAGAGGATGCCGTGAACATCAATAAAATGCTTCTGGAATACACATAGTATTTGTTATCAAAACTTAGTTGACTGAACAAAAACAATCCCAACATTACCGATGTTGCTAGCTATTCATGTATTTAGTGTCTGTCTCTTGAGTTATTTTGGTAATTATCTTTTACTTTTGTGTGACGAGAGTGTAAACAGATACAACAGTTAGTTTTCTTTCCAAAGCAAGTGAATTTATTTTATTCATATTTGTCTAGTTTTCTGAATGCCACAATTTTATGCATGCATACTTTTTTTTTGCATTTGTTAATGTGCAAAATGTATTTCTTTTAGATTGTTTTTGCCAAAGAAGAAAGAGAATTTCACCATTCGTTAGAATTGTTTTCTTTTAAGACATGCTAATATTTTCAGTTTTTGAAAACTTTATTCAACTGATATTTTGCAGAGGCAAACCACCACTAGTATATATATGAATTCTAATATTTGATTTAACTTTCAAATTTCGCCGGGGTCGACTTTGACTTTCATCCTTTCGGAACACTGGGGATTGATTTAATCGATTCAACCCCGACCCCGAAATTGTTGGCCTTGTGCCAAATTGAAAAGCAATATCTGATTTAACTTCTTGAAGGGAGCATCGTCTTAGTGATCGACAACAATAGCGAACGTTATCCTCAGTTTTTTTATATACTATTCTTTTACCTTTTCCAGTCATTTGACTGCGGCCATGCTGGAGCACCATCTGAAGAGGTTTTAATCGAAGAAATCGACCCTAAGACTTATTCTTTGTAAGCCTAGTACTTATTCCATCGGCCTCTTTTGCCGAACCGCTAAGTTACGGGGACGTAAACATACCAACATCGGTTGTCAAGTGATTGTGTGTGGACACACACACACACACACACACATATATATATATACAACGGGCTTCTTTCAGTTTCTGTCAACCAAATCCACTCACAAAGCTTTAGTCAGCCCCAGGCTATAGTAGAAAACACTTGCCCAAAGTGTCACGCAGTGGGACTGAACCCAGAACCATGTGTTTGGAAGCAAGCTTCTTACCATACAACAACACCTGCGCCTATGCTATGGTGAATGCGCGAGCGGAAGCTTTACGAATCTGCCCATCCACGATGGGAAATAAAGGTATAGTACCGCAAATCTAAACCTTCTAAATTCACAAACTAAAGTGGGGTGGGATGGAATCCAGAGTTAATCCTCATCGCCGGAATTTTAAGAAAGAAAAAAAAAATCAGAGGGGATTTATTAATACAAAACTGAATATCTACTAAATGATCATACTTTTTCACATTTTTTCCTGATCACCTCCTTCGTAATCCCGAAAAACATCGTGACAATTGGTCCAGCCATTTGACCGAGAAAACAAACGGACATAACGCCCATTATAGTAAGAAACTGACTTACTTCCCTTTGCTCATTTTATTATTTATCTCCCCCTTAATTTTTATTTGCTTTTAATGCCCGTAAACTGAACAATTACCCTCAATATCCACTAAATAATCATTCTTGTTTACATTTTTTTTCGCTAAAAACCTTCTGGATTACCTTCTTCGTAATCCTGTAAAACATCGTGACCATTGGTCTTGCCGTTTCACTGTGAAGAGGACACAGACAGATGGACATATCGCCCATTATAGTAAGATATCGCTTGGAGAAATGAATCCATGAAGATGATCAATCCGATGCCCACGGATACTACGGACTAGACTATAATCATCCCAGGAATATGACCTGTGATCATAAGAGACATGTAATTTGTGGAAACGCGCGTAGTAATGCATTAAATGTTTATAAATTCCACCCAAGGATTATTAGTATTATTATTACTATAACATCTGGTACTGCTGTCGAACACTACTGTTATTGCTGGTTCTTGCTGTTGTTTAGCTCATTGAACATCTCTGAGAACACGTATGTTAAGACAAGCAATCCAACCACGATCAACATGTCCAAGTGTATATCGAGAATTATATTGCCAAGTGTGTTCTTCCTTTTATTTTCCTTTTATTTCCTTTAATACGGCATGATTTAATCTGAGCTATACTTCACTGCTATTTCTAGCAAGTTCAGCAACCATGCAGAAGCTTCATACCGTAAAAACGTTCTGGAGGTGTTGTCGGTGCAAAAGGTACAATTTCCCTGATAGATTACGTTTTTTTCTTCTAGCAGCAAGCTGTGTTCCTTACATGGCCAAGTGGTATTTCCTTTAAAGTATTTTTAATTTGTTGTGTAGGTGGTCAATGGGCGTGGCTTCCATACAACCAGTGATGATACGAAGTGTGCTATTTCCCCCTGTAGCTAAAACCTGGTCATGTCAAAGCTGCCGTGGAAGTTGTCACTGGATGTCAGTATTGTTTTTGTATTTCTGTCAGTTGAACGGATTTCCTCAAGCAACTAATCAGGTCTCACAAACGTTGGTGCTAATAGCGCTGATATAAATAATAACAAAAAAACAAAAAAAAAAACAGAAATTGTAGAATATTTAATAAATTTCCAATTGTTGTGTCTTTCAAACTTCATTTTAACATTTCCTGGCTACTCTGGCTTTATTTACAGTATAATTAAAGGACACACGCAAATATACAGACGGACAAACACACGTGGTCATACATGCGCGTTCGGACACACAACCGCATATGCATACATACATTCATACATGTATATATATATATATATACACACACACACACACACACACCATATATATATATATATATATATATATATATATATATATATATATATATAGCTATAAGAAAATGGAGGGGAATATGTGGTACTCATCAACTTGCAGACACTATTATATTACACACGCACGCACGCATACATATATGCACACACGCTTGAATGTACATACATACATAGACATGTACACACACACACACACACACACACACACACACTCTCTCACATAAATGGGATGGGAGAAAAACAAACGAAAGCCAAAGGAACAGAAAATAATAAAGCGAACTTTGTGTGAAGAAAATTTATGACTCTCGCTGGAGAAGAAAATATGGAAATTTATAGAAGAAGTTGAAAGACAACAACGAATGTTACCTAGGGATAACAAGATGAATTAGAGATAGTGTATTGATCAACTGGAGTTTGTCACGTGACTTCTCTGTCATAGATCAATTTGTCCCCGATGTCGTTGTGTAAGACCCAGAAGGTACACACGACCTGTAGCAGAGGGGTCAACTATCGTCAATGACTCTTGCTAAGCATGCATACATACACACACGCGCGTGCAGGCACACGCACACACACATACACACACACACACACACACACACACACACACGCGTGTGCAAACATATACAAATGCATATAAATATAAATATATAAATGTGGGGAAAAGTGTGTTAATAAGTATTTATTTTATCGTATGCTCTCCAATTTTTGCTCTCTATACTAGCCACCTGTCGCTTGAAGCTAACTTCCTACACTTGGATCACTGGACTGTACTTATATATATATATATATATATATATATATATATATATATATATATATATATATATATATATATATATGTACATTAATATAGTTTAATAAACACAGTATATATTTCTATGAACTCCTAATAATTTCATGCGATGAAAACGACTCTGACAACATTTTATAACACGTCTGGTGCCTTCACGCAATCCTCAGGCTATGCCCACATTATATATACAGGCTAAGACAGGACGTGTGGGCATAGCCTGGGGATTGCATGAAGACATCAAATGTGTTATAAAATGCTGTGTGAGTCGTTTCCATCGCATGAAACTGTTAGTACCTCATAAAAATATATACCGTGTTTATTAAAGAATATTTATCTCTTACCAGATGGAGTGCTTTCTGTTGACCTTACCTTCGCGGGACTGTACACTATATATATATATATATAGTCAGTTCAAATAAACAATCAATTCAAATAAACGAATTTGATTAACAGACAAAAGAGGACGAGCACAAGGAATGTATTAGCTTGTCGCTCAGTGAAAGGAGAGAGCTTAAAGTTTTGAGCATAGCTCTTCGTCGAAAAGGAGAAGAGAAAACCTCAAGAAGGAAAAGAAATCGCCAACAGCTCGCATGCATACATATATAAATACACACATGTAAAGATATGCATGTTTAACAGAACATCTCTCGACTTCTCCAACCATGATGGAATACTATCTAAAGAGCACAATAAAGTATTTAAAATGAATTAAAGTGGTTTCATCAACTCTCATATGAAAAGGCCTAACAGATCGAAAAGCTCTTCTCGATTCCAGCTTCTTCATCAAGAGATCAAATAAATGAGTCAATACTAAAATAGTAACCGAAAGAAATCTCAGCCTCGCTACTTTTCTTTTCAGTTTCTACTTACGACGCTCCTAATCTTACAACTCTAAACTTGTCATCCACATTTTCATTCCGGAATCATATCTTTTAAACTCCATCTATATTTTACAAGTCGTTTATCAGCTCTATTCCTAACTTTCGAAGACAAATAACACTTCATTAACAATATTCATATGTAATGAATATAACTTTCTAAACGCACAATGCAATAGTGCAAGCGCCCCCTATAAGTCATAGGTATTTTACGAATCAGTTAAGTTGGTTTTCTTGATGATTGCTTATCATAAACTGGGTGTTGGGTTTGATGGGTTGGATGTGGTGCTGATGAAAGAGCAATAACTTTTGAAATATGTATCTACACTCTTTACCTATTTTTTCGGTCTTCGATCACATTGTTTACATAAACGTATTCCTATAGGAAACGTCGTAGTTTTCAGTGTTGGCTCTGAATTCTAAAGAAAATCTGTAGAGATAAACTTAAAAACGGATATATATTTATATGTGTGTGTGCGTGTGTATATCTTTCACTCTGTTACTTATCGATCTCTATCGAACCACTCTAAGTTATAGAAGCAAAATAAGGAGCACTGAGCTTTAAGCGTTGAAACATATATAAACATACAAACACATGCATGCATATATACTTGTGTGGGCACATATCATATTTTTATTCCTAAAACTCCCCTTTAAAGACAATGCTCTCTCTGCGATTATAGCAGAAAATGATTGCCTAAGATTCCACTCTGTAAGGTTGAATCGGAAGCTACTAGTTTATGAAATGAGCTTCTTAGCGAGTCAGCCATGTCCATGCTTATGCTTTTAAAAAAATCCTATTAGCAATTTGAATTTAAAGAAGACATTGAAAAAAATCTATATAATATTCGTTCATTCTGTAAAGATCAGACCGACCCCACTCCTTTATTTTTAGATTAGCATCTTT
>NC_142931.1:124960094-124962594 GCF_046866305.1 Octopus bimaculoides
GGTAATAAACCTCTTTCAGTCATGAATGACCATGGGACTGCACCTAGAATGTTCCTCTCCGAGGCACAAGTTCTGGCAAAATTGTTTATAAAAGACCAGCAGTTGCCCTTGCATACCAGCCTCCCTTCTCCTCGCCATTAATGTTATCCAGAGGAAAGGAAAAAGCTGATACAGCCGGGCACTAGTGACGTTGCATCTCATTTCTACAGCTGAATGAACTGGAGCAACGTGAAATATAATGTGTTGCTCAAGAACACAACACACAACCCGGTTCGAGAATCGAACTCACTACCTCATGATTGTAAACCCGACGCTCTAACCACTGAGCTACGCATATATATGAGTATATACCTTTACATATACGTATACCTTGATTCTTCATTGAAATTTCATGATGATGTCCACTCTCGCAATAATGAGGTTTCTAATAACTGAACATGGTGCATTCTCGATAGTGGGACATGAGTCAGTAACGTTGATATTCGTAGCCAGAGTAGCAACCATTTTAGCACATTTCGCCTGCTTCTCTTTTAATATCTTCTTTATGTCTTCTCTACCTCCAGCACACGATGACTGCTGCCGTTAAGTATTTTGGTCAACCCCAATTCTAATTAGCCCTACGTCTAATTTCTCGTGTCTGACTTTGTACCTCATCCTTGCAGCATGTCTTCAACACTCCAGCTTAGCGCCGACCCTTCTATCGCTGTTTATATATCGCTGTGCGTGGAGACATATTTATTACTTGGCGCAATCACTAAAGGTGGCGCTGATTGATCATAGTTTCAATACTTTAATTTATTTTTCAATTATTTTACTGTGTGACACACGCTTACGCCAGATAATTCCCAACATGCAATGGAATAGTTATCATGGAAGCAACACAGAGACTTTAATTTGATGCTTGTAGGATGCCAAAATTTCACGGCTATAGAGAAGTGTGTTGATACAGACAGTTTGATAGACGGTAATCTTTGGGAAGAAGGAAGACTCCAATTCTGAAAGACCGTTTGCTGAAGTCTCACAAAGTTTACCGATTGCGGCCCCAATTGTATAATTTTCCCCACATGTCTGAGAAATTGCACTAGTGATAACAATTTATTATCAACAATCAATACAGGTAGAATAGTTTGGACCCTGCACTCCATTAGGTTCGTTATGTTGACAGTTAGCCCCATATCACTAGCGCTTAGGCATTTCCCGTCAAAAGGATAACCTGAAGATGCTCTTGATCATGAATTACAGTTTTCGGTACGCTGCAACTCCAGGTTTCGCTCTTTACAGAAATTTGGTGTTTGCACGCTGGTTCCTGATGTTAAAAAGGTAGCCATCGAATTTGAAATCCACTGCGATACCACAACACTCTCCAGTTTGGTGGAGGAAAAGCCTTACAACATACAGGATGAATATGTGAAAGAGCACTTATGCTAGCACACACATCTGCATCATTCGGCTTCTTGTTATCTGTTGTCATCCGCACAGTCACCCTTTCAAAGAACTGAAGTACGTTAAACCTGAGAGGAGTATCTCCGAAAACCTCTCTCTGCATGGTGTCAAATACTTTAGAGAAATAGATAAAGTCTCTAAACAAGTTTTGATGCTGCTCTCAAGAGTTTTTCTAAACATGGCAGGCTGTGAAGATCACGTGGACTGCGATTCTTTACTTCTAAATCCCCTCTGTTGCCCTAATTGAGGTCGGACTTCTGATGAGAACTTACTAACACAAGAAGAGTTGACTTACACATTATTCTTGGATAGTTTCTCTCCTCACCAGGTGTACTGCATTTTCATTGTGTAGAAGTGGCCATCAAAAACAGAATTCTTCTAAGTCTAATATTGGCTGGCATCAGGGGATGGTTAATGATCCTCCGTATCTCACTAGCAAAAATATTTCCTGGTATACTTCCCTGTGTCTAAATACCAGCTTTGTCAGCTGAGAAAGGTACCAAAAACTGCATTTATCAGGCATTAGGTAAAACATATTACCGGAACTCCCAAAATGACATGACTCCCTTGCTTGAAAATTTCAACGCTAGGTGACACAGAACAACAGGACATAGAATAGAATATAAGCTATACCCAGCAGAAAGGAAAATACAAAACCTCGTGGACGCATCCTCACTCAAAACAATCGCATGATTGATTTCATCTTTGTGAGATACAGTAACCTCAAATATATTTTCATCACCCGTGCCATGAGGAATACAAATTATTTGACCAACCGTCGAATGATTGTAGACAAAGTCCTTATGAAAAGTGGGTTCTCTCTCCGCCGTTGAGATACCAAAATAAAAATCAATAAAAGTATATAAAATTGCAACTGCTCAGGAAAGAAAGCAAGACGTGAGTATCAAACAACACCTTGCTGAGAAGCTAAGGGCATTGAAACTTTGTCTGGGTTCAAAAAACATCGCGGATCAACAACGGGTCTATATTAACTCTGCATTCTACGAAGCAGCAACCATAATAACAGTAACCATCCCTAACTTGCTTAAGGACTTGC
>NC_142931.1:124967594-124977594 GCF_046866305.1 Octopus bimaculoides
TGACGTAGACAAAGCAACACTGGTCGTCAAGCGTCGGGAGTGTGACAAACACACATGCGCATGCACACACACGCTCACACACACACGCTCACACACACACACACACACACACACACACACACACACACACACACACACACACACACACACACTAACACAGACACATACGATCGCTTTCCAGAATTAAGTAAACAGCATGGGCTATTGCACAATACACTCCCCAAGCTGTCGCGCTATGGAGTGGGACTGAACCCGAAACCATGTGGTCGCAAAGTGAGCTTCTTAATTCTTAACCATACAACCATGCCTACTCAAAAAAATATTCATTCTGATCCTTGAGTACAGCAATCCCTCGACTATAGCGGGTGTTACGTTCCCAAAACCCTCGCTATAGGTGAAAATCCGCGAAGTAGAAACAGTACTGTGTTGTATGCTGTATTGTATTTTTTTTTAATCATTCCACCACGGAGGAATTGATGTAAGTTTAGATAATAAACCGCGATAGGTGAACCGCGATAGGTGAACCGCGATATGGCGAGAGATTACTTTATATTGAAAAATATTTCCTCCATAATTTTGTTATCTATAAGACGCAGGCATGGCTGTGTTGTAAGAAGCTTGCTTCCAAACCACATTCTCTCGGATCCGGTCCCACTGCGTGGCACCTAAGGGTAAATGACGTCTACTATAACCACGGGCCGACCAAAGCTTTGTGAATAGATTTGGATTTAGGTAGCCGGAAACTGAAAAAAGTCCGTCGTTTTTTTTGTTACTTGTCTTATTTTCAATTTGTTTCTCTCGTTGTTTGCGTACGCAACTTCATTTTCGTATTTCATGTTGATTTCGTTTTGTGACATCCTGTTCCCCATGTATGCATATCTATATACATATATATGTATGTACGTACATATATGTACGTATATATGCATATATATATATATATATATATATATATATATATATATATATATATATATATATATATATTATTATTATTATTATTATTATTATTATTTGATTAAACGATATGCATCCATTTCCAAGTAAGTTTATCTATCTATCTATCTATCTATCTATCTATCTATCTATCTATCTATATGTGTGTGTGTGTGTGTGTGTGTGTGCATGCGTGCGTGCGTGTGTGCGTGCGTGCGTGCGTGCGTGCGCGCGTATACGTGGGGATCTTGATTGGCGACTGTTGGTGCTGCCATCTATGTTGTTTTCGGAGTAAGAGACGGACAGAGTTTGGTAAGAAATAAAAGGGAGGGAGAATTTTCCCTCTAGGGGAGAGAACCGCTCAGATCTTATAATCTTTTTTCTATAGTTTATTATTATTAGTAAAATTTCTTTTTTACCTTAATATGGACTTTTTTTTATCTCATATATATATAAGATTTTTCAATATGCTAGGCCACTGGTTTTAAATTGATATTAATCGAATCAATATTAAATTTTTCACCGTTATATATGTGTATATATATATATATATATATATATATATATACAGTGTTGCCCAAAAGTCACCCGACAGTAAATCAAAATTCCATAAATACCTAACATTCAATTTTATTTATTCATTCCAATTATGAATGTTTAATAATTGAATGCTTTATCGAACGGATATGTAAACAAGCCAGCAACGGTTTATCATGTGGTGGTAGTGGTGGGAGGATAAACACATTCACAAAGACATGCACATACATGGATACACATATACACTCATATATATATATATATATATATATATATATATATATATATATATATAGTTAAAAAAAACAATAACAAAAAAACAAAAAAACAACAAAGTGAGGACGTGATATGGATAGTATTATTGGACGCTCAGGAAAGGAAAGAGAGAGTGTATGACGTTTCGGGCGTAGCCCTTCGTCGGAAAGATGGAAAGTTCGGAGAATGGAAGAACGGAGAAAGAAGAAAATGGCACCGATGCCCACGAGGTTACATTATGAAAAGACCGGAAGAGGAGGTGGTGGGGGAAAAGTTCTTTCTAAGACAGGAGAGTGAAAAAGGGAGATGAATATCTGTGCGTGTGCGGAAGTCTGCGAGTGTGTGTGTGATAACAGAACGTGTGTGTGCGTATGTATGTGTGTGTGTGTGTGTGTGTGCATGGTTTGGTGGT
This sequence comes from Octopus bimaculoides, assembly GCF_046866305.1. Classification (NCBI taxonomy): domain Eukaryota; kingdom Metazoa; phylum Mollusca; class Cephalopoda; order Octopoda; family Octopodidae; genus Octopus; species Octopus bimaculoides. Next base: position 124,969,735 of record NC_142931.1, read on the forward strand.
TTATCTGTTAGTGTGTTTGTGTGTGTGTGTGTGTGTGTATGACGTAGTGGAAGAAATTAGTAGCAGGACTGGTTAGTGGACGCTATAGACAGTGTGGGTAGAAGGTCAACAGGTGGTTATTTGAGTGTGTGTGTGTTCGTGTCTGTGTGGGGTTGTAGGTGTTGGGTACGTGTATGTGTGTGTGTGTATTTTGTATGTGCGCGTGTACACACACACATATATATATATATATATTTGTGTATGGCTATATTTATATATAAACATACATATATATATATAGATGTATACATATATATGTATGTATGTCATTCAGTTTATTTCAAAATTTCTTGCCACTAGAGAAAGAACCGGTTTCTAACCTAAATCCAAGGCTCCTTCAATGGAATTTCAACATCAACCACAGGGTATTTTTTATGTATGTATGTATGTATGTATGTATGTATGTTTGTATGTATGTTTGTATGTATGTACGTATGTATGTATGTATGTATGTATGTATGTACACAGACACAGACACACAGACAGACACACACACACACACACACACACACACACACACACACACACACATATATATATACACGCATACATACGAAGTGCTTCTTTCAGTTTCTGTTTACCAAATCCACTCAGAAGGCTTTGGTCGGCCCGGGTTTATAGTAGAAATCAATTACCCAAGGTGCAATGCAGGACCATGTAGTTGGAAAGCAGTGTACCCATTCTCTAGCAAAATCACTGTGACACAGTGCGTGACAAGGCTGCATCTTTTGATTTACAGGCTTCTGTACAATTTCCATCAGCTCAATTCTACTCACAAGATTCGAATCTCCTCAAGGCTACAGAAAATGACATTTACCCTGGATACTGCTCTTTAGGATTGAACACGGGACCTTCTAGTTACGAAGCGAACTCCCAAAGTCAATTTTCATGCGCTATTTCTACCTATCTAGTCAACGCCTACTTGGTGTTCTTTATTTGTTTAATACTCAGCCTCTATACACATCTGTGAAGGCGCGTGGCTTAGTGGTTTAGGTATTCGGCTCGTGATCGGAAGGTTCTGAGTTCAATTCCCAGCGCCGCGTTGTGTCCTTGAGCAAGAAACTTTATTTCACGTTGCTCCTGTATTTCAAAGTGCCAGCTTTGTTACACTCTGTTTCACGCTGAATCTCGCCGAGGACTACGTTAAGGGTGACGTGTCTCTGTGGAGTGCTCAGCCACATGCACGTTAATTTCACAGGTAGGCAGTTTCGTTGATCGGATGAAATGGAACCCTCATCGTCGTAACCGACGGAGTGTCAGCTTTAGTATACATACCTACCCAGTCAGCATCTACACACCAAGCCTCTCTATGCAGTCAACATTTATACACTATTTCTATATATCCACTTAACGTCTACACTGTGTTTGCCAATTCGGTTAACATCTATATCTACACACCATGGTTGTCTTGTTGTAATGAATTATAAATTCAGTCCATGGTTAAGAAAATTGCGTGATAACATTTAGTAATTGTTTTATTTACATTTTTTACTGGTCAATAAATCAATATAGCTGTTATATAGCTATAACAACCGCCATAAATAGTACATGCGGCATGACGGTTCGATTTCGGCATCAAGAAAATAATACACATAAGTAATTGTTTCTAGTACAGGTACAAGTCCTGAGATTTTGTGGAAAGAGTTGAAGGTTAATCGATAGTATTGCAGTAGGTTCTTGACTGGTATTTTATTTCATCGACAACCGGTGATTGAAAATTAAGTTCGACCTATGTGGGATTTGAATGCAGAAACGTAGAGCCGGAAGAAATAATGTAAGGTGACCTGAGGGTAGTAACTTTGAGAAGAGGGCGTTTGATGACACGATAGGTCCCAGTACCTAACTGGCAATTCATTTTATCGGTCGAAGAGAAATAAAAGGCAAGTTGACCGATGCAGGATTTGAACTTAGAGAGTAAAGAACTATAAAAGATCCTGCGAGACATTTGTTCAGATGCTCTAACGATTCTGCCAAGCCACCACCCTTGTAGTTGTTTCTAATTTAGGGTCAAGGTCAGCAAGCTTTAGACGAGAAGCTTAGTTGATATTATCGATTCCAAAACTTGACTGGTGCACGGTGAAAAGTGAAATGAAGTGATTTGCCCAAGAACAAACACCACGCACCATCTGGTCCAGGAATTGAAGCCACGAACTCGCAATCGTGAGTGCAATATCATAACCACTAGGTCACACGTCCTCGACAATGCATAAATGCATCACACACACACACACACACACACACACACGCACACATACACACACACGCACTCACACACATCTATACACACATATATATATATATAATTGGAAGAAAAAGTGAGATTAAAAATCCTGGCAGGTATCAATAAAGCACTCAGTGTATATATATATATATACACATATGCGTGTATGCATGTATGTATATACGACGGCTTCTTTCAGTTTCCATCTACCAAACCCACTCACAAAACTTTTGTTGGCCTTGGGATATAGTGGAAGACACTCAAAGTGGCACGCAACGAGATCAAACCCAAGGCCCGTTGGTTGGGAAGCAAGCTTCTTACCATATAGACACCCCTAATGCTATGAAATCCGGTCTTCTGTCCATCGCTGTCCCGTCTGCTATGACTACCACTGCCACAATTTCATAACTCAACATAGCTACTTTCACTTTCACTGCATCGACTCAGAAATACGTCTCCTGGGTGTAATGAACTGATCCTTTGCTGCTCTGTGCGGGCTCCATGTTCGTCAACCACAACCAACAGTTCCAGTTGGCAACTGCTTTTACAATAGCTGTCCACTGGTGTGATTAGAGGTACTTGTTAATAAGCCGTGTGCCCGTTAATAAGCCCTCTATGCATTTGAATGGTGATGATGTTGATAAGTCGCTTGACGAAATAGACACGCTATCTTATTGGTGCGTACGGCGATGACGCAAGAACATCCGTTAACGCCAGTCTGGTCTGCTTGGGAGGATGAACTTGGTCTGAAAGGCGATGACGTAGACACGTCATATGACGCCAGCCTGTCTGGGCAGCTGAAAGCGTTGATGTAGACACGTCTTATGACGTCATTCTGTTTCGTGTTAGGCGGTTGTTGACTAAAACCAAACTGTTAATTTGTGAGTCCAGGCTCGAATCACTGGGCATCACAAATATAACAGCATATGGTATTCGGATCACAGTCATAAGAAACCAGGTCTGCTTTTATAGTCATCCATTCCACATTGATTTACACGCACAGAGACACACACTCAGGCACACACAATAGATATCAATGTATGGCGTGTGTGCGTGTATGTTTGTTTGTGTGTGTGTGTGTGTGTAGTCGCGTGGCTTAGTGGTTCCTATGTTGCACTTACAATCTCAAGGTCATGGTTTCGTTTCTCAGACCGGCGTTGTGTGCTTGGAGAAAACACTTTATTTCAAGTTGCTCCAGTCCACTTAGTTGCAAGTAGGTAACCTTATGACAGACTGGCAGGCTGTTCAGCGGGTGGATGTAGGCCTACCCGCCATGCTAGAGGGGTGGCATAATTCAAAGACCAAACAATGTAAAGAAGCATATTGTGACCAGCGGTTTATTACCACATAGAATAGACTAGTCCATATAGTTGCACACCCACACGCATATAAGTCTATATACATATGTATACATACATATACTCATAAACATATGTATGTATTAATGTTTGCTTTTTGTTATAATCCTTTCTATCATAAGCACAAGGCCGGAAATTTTGGGGGTGGAGGCTAGTCGATTACATCGACACCAGTGCGTAACTGGTACTTATTTCATCGACTCCGAAAGGATGAAAGGCAAAGACGACTTCGGCAGGATTTGAAATCGGAACGTAAGGACGGACCAATTGCCTTTAAGCATTTTACCCGGCGTGCTAACGATTCTGCCAGCTCGCCGCTTCGTTTTATGATATAATAAAACCAACTTTTCTTTAAACTGAAGAATTACTTAACGCTTATGGTAAAGTACGAATTTATCACTGTTTAACAAGAATAGTATAAACTGTTACTCCGAAGATTCGGCTGGCTACGAAATTTTGCGCCTGTGTCTGTATATACTTGTACCGTAAATCCTCGAATATAGTCCGCCCTTGAGTATAATACGCAGGGGAGTTTTACGGGTCTGTACCTCTGATAAACCTAAACCTTGTGTATAATACGCACGCCTTCTCTAACTTGAGTCCTTGGTTTGTAAACGTATATACGGTACCGTCCTTTATTATTATTGTATGTGTAACATAATGCAAACGTGTAGCTTTTTTGTGCACTTTGCAGAAAATATAGAAATATCAGTAATAACGTCAGTGGAAAATAAATATTAAATAAATTGCCTTTACATATTTATCACTATCAGTTACAGGCCCAACATCACAAAATGCGTCTGAATAAACATTGCCGGACAAAAGACTCGGACATTACTTAGAAAATATTTTTCATTTTCAACCTTGTATATAGTACGCACTAGAGATTTTGACCTTTAAATTTGGTAAAAAATATGCGGATTATATTCGAGGATTTATGGTATGTATGCATATATATATATATATATATATATATATATATATATATATATATATATATATATATATTTATTTATATATATACCCGGACTGTCACGATAGAAAGATGTTTTATCATGTCTGTACATTCAGCGATATCCGAGATCTCGAGAACTAAATAATAGCATCTGAAGTATCTATGTTCAACAAGTTAGCATCTATAAATTACTTTCCCCTCTCTATCTTCCTTTTTTTCTTTTTATGGCTTTCCTTTTCAATTTATTATTTAAAAAATTTCCATTTCACATCAACACATTTTGCCATCATAATTTATTATCAAAAATATATTTATTATCACGATACAAGAACATGTACAAAAACTATAATAAAATAAAGGGAAAGAAAAATTGATGAGGAGAAAAAAAATGGCCGAATAGTGAAATGGTTAAAGCTGAGCCATCTGACATATTTATATGTTTCAGACGAACTAACAAGTAGTTGAAATAGTAACGGCTTGTAATAATAAATATCCGAGCTTGAACATACTAGATTTCCATCGATTGCATGTGTGTGTGCGTATAATATATATATATATATATATATATATATATATATATATATATATATATATATATATATATATATATATAATATATGTATTTATATATGTATACATGTACATATATGTATATACATATGTATACATATGCATATAATTACATACATAGTTGTATTTATATTGTGTACGTGTATATATATGCATGTATATATATGTGTGTACATAGATGTATACGTATAAATATACACATATATGTACATGTATATATATATATATATACACATACACATATACATACATACATACATACATACATACATATATATGCACATTGTGTACGTGTGTATATATACATATATATATACACATACATATATATACACATACATACATACACACACACACACACACACACACACACATATATATATATACTTATATATATATATACTTATATATACATATATACATATATATGTGTGTGTGCGTGTGTGTATATATATATATTGTGTACATGATATACATCTATATGCATGTGCATATCTATCTATCTATCTATCTATCTATCTATCTATCTATCTATCTATCTACATTTATATATTCGGTGGAACTATGACCGTCAAAATAAATAAATAAATGAATGAATAAATAAATAAATAAATAAATAAATAGACAAAATCAAACTAGCAATGCGCTTTGCGACACACACCATATTTTCCGTTCATTCCTCTATAATAACGAAGCATAAATATTCGCTTGTGCAGTAAAACTGCCCGAGTCGGAGCCGATAGATAAAACAATACATAATATCATATGACAGTATTACATCCACATTGTTTTTTTATTTCTATTTTATTTTTATTATTCTTTTTATTCATTGTTTTTGTTTGTTTGATTTACGTTAGTTTTACGTAAGTTTTATGTTATTTTTAATGTTTCGCTTTGCTTTTTTATGGTAAATTATTTTTGTCATTTATTTTGTTATGGTGTTTTTTTTTATTCTCAATTGGGAAATCTGTTGATAATTGCTAAATGCAGCAGGAAAAGGAAAGAAAGAAGCAATAAAATGAATATAAATCAATAAATATATAACATATGTGTGTGTATGTGTGTATGTATGAGTGCGTATACGTATGTGTATGTGTGTGTGTGTGTGTGTGTGTGTGTGTGTGTGTGTTAGTGCTTAGAGACACACACACATACATACACACATGTACACATAAGAGGTGGTATGTGTGTGTATGTATCTATGTATGAATTTATGTGCATGAACTTATTCACACATACATATATAAATTTATATACAATATGCATTTATATACATTCATATATATGCATATATATATATATATATATATATATATATATATATATATGCCTGTGTTTGTGCTTATGTATATATATATATATATATATATATACATATATGTATACATGTATATACATATGCAAATATATATATATTTTTGCATATGTATATACATGTATATATATGTTTATATATATATATGCATATATGTATACATGTATATACATATGCAAAAATATATATATATCCCAATCTGTATGTACACGCTTACATATAGAGGTACACACACACACATACACACGCACCACATACATATGTAGCGACACTCATGGAGACATACACATCTATCTATATATATATCTATATATACAGAACTAGTTACACAGCGCACCAGCCGGAGCACACATATTCACCCACACAAACACACACACATTCAGACTCATTCACACACAAGCACACGCACACACAGACACACAAAAACACATACACATACACACACGCACTATCATATTCATATACGATGAGGAACAAAAGGCGTTATACCACAACAAGATAGCTGGAGTAGCGTTCCGCTAGTATCACCACGTCCTAAATGAGAATAATGCAGTAACATTATTGACTATATATAATAAATAATTCAGCTAAACAATTTAGTCTTCTTATCTAAGCTTCAGTTAACCATTTCACATTTTTGTTTTTATTAACTCTAAACTATTCTCGTCACCAATTCAAATTCATAGCCACAATACTGCAAAATATGGTTATAATCAGCGATTTTATATTCTTATTTGTAGTATTTCTACGTACTTTTCTATGGTTGCCAGGGAAATTTCTTCTAATATTTCATTCTTAAAGTTTATAGTACTGTATTTATATGCTATATTTAAATATATATAAATATCACTATTGTGTTATTGTGTTTAGAAATTGGTTTGATACATATTTTGCTGTTTGGGCCAGAATATTATAAAGAAAAATAAGAGGTACATGTTTTTTTTCCAGCAGCCATTTCGTAGTTCGAGATAGAATATAAAAATATAACAATGCATTACAATACAATATGATCATATATATGTGTGTGTGTGTGTGTGTTTGTATTTATGTGCATATATATATAATGTATATATGTATTTAAGTACATATATATATATATATATATATATATATATATATATATTTATGTACAATATATGTGTGTATGTGTGTATTTACACACACAAACACACATATATTGCCATTTACTTGTATGCAAATATAAAATTATAGCAATGCAATACGATGTCATGTATATATATATGTATATATATATATATATATATATATATATATATATATATATATATATATATATATATATATATATATATATATATATATATATATATATATATATATATATACATATATATGTACATACATACATATATATATATATATATATATATATATATATATG
>NC_142931.1:124982594-124990094 GCF_046866305.1 Octopus bimaculoides
AGAAACGTAAACACACGAACACTGGTTATCAATCGGTATTGCAGGACAAAGACAGACAGACACACAGACGCACGCGCACACACACACATACACACATAGCCATATATATGACGGGATTCTTCTAGTTTCCATCTAGCAAATCCACACACAAGGTGTTAGTATCTTCCACAGTTCCAAAAAAAAAAAAAAAAAAAATTATTTCACGTTCTCGAAGCTTCTAAATTCTTAGGAATTTAGTAAAATAACTGATATCATCTAGCAGGAACAAGTCGGTGAGGTGGCAGAATCAGTACCGCAAAAAGCAAATAGCTACGTGGCATTTCATCTGTCTTTATTTTCTGAGTTCAAATTCCACTGCAGGTGACTTTGCTTTTTTTTTCCTTTTGGGATCGATAAAATAAGAACCAGTTAAATACTGGGGTCGATGTAATCGAAAATTTGACAACATTACTTAGCTGGCGTTTAGAACATAAACAAAATTTTGATCGAATGTTTCCTTTAATTTAAATCATTTCAAACCAGAAAGTTTGTATCATAGAACCAAAGAAGTCTAAGGCGGGTTTGTATATCAAAAAAAAAAAAAAAAAGGTTAAATATGGAAAACATATACCATGCTCTAGACACATCTAATACAAAAGCGTATTGAGCACTTTGATGTTTTTTGTATCACAAATTAAGCAACAACACTATGTTAGCAGTATGTTAGAGATCGATAAATGATTATGTGTCAAAGATGACTTATTGTGAATACAATTATATATTTTTAGGTCTATTAACCTTAGCTTTACAAAATATGAATATTTTAATATTTAATTCTGCTCAAAGTTTCATTCGGCTTGTTCTCCGATCGTTATCAGGTGAATTAATCCCAGATGTGTACATTGTATTGAATTCGAAATCTGCATCTTAAAACTGTATGTAGTAATTCTCTCACACACTCAGCTACTACTCTATGTACAATTAATGATTCATTTCTAGGTTATTCTATTAACTTTTCAGTAAAGGCAGCCATATTAAGTTGATGTCAGGACTAGGAATAATGATTGGGTTTCCAGGAAGCTCTCTACGTCGTTCGTCTTTGATATTTCTAGGATTCCAGCGTGGTTTATTATGAATTATGGAAATCTCCTACTATATCGGAATATCTTTCTTTTACTACACACACACACACACACACACACACACACACACACACACACATACACACACACACACACACACACACATCATATATACATACATATATATATATACACACATGTATACATAAATGCATATGTATATAAATGTGTGTGTGTGTGTGTGTATATACGCATAAACATATATATATGAATATATATGTATATATGTATATCTATCTATCTGTCCGCCTGTCTGTCTGTTTGTCTGTCTGTTTGTCTGTCTGTTTGTCTGTCTGTCTATCTATCTATCTATCTATTTATCTATCTGTCTATCTATATGCTCAACCGTCCCTGGCTCACATGTTGATCCCCACATCAAGAGATCAAACCAACTAGAACGTTGTGTAGACGAAAATAGTAAATCTCTTTTTTCTTTTCATACGATGAGGTTAATAGTTCGAAATACAATAATCCTAGTCTGACGTATACTTGTCAAATGTGAGCTAAGAGAGATTACATGCCCAGACCTAAATGTGTTGGAGCCATGATTCTCTCGCATTACATTTCATCTGAGTATACTCATGAACAATATAATTAAACGCGTCACTCATTTTAAAGATTGGACAAAGTGATGTGAGGGAGAGCTTGGTAGCTATATTTATTAAAACAAGTGACAACGTTCAAGTCTCCCTCTGATTTGATGTAGATATCGTACAAACACACAAACTAGAAAGCGGTATACACTTGTATGGTTCATCACACGTGACACATTTTATCGAAACGATAGCAACTGGTTAATAAATATAATATCGCTATCTTCATTGTTTGTTTCCAGCATCTATCTATCTATACATACATACACGTTCATACATACATACATATATAGACATATATATATATATATATATATATATATATATATATATATATATATATATATATATATATATATATATATATATATATATATATATATATACATACATACATATGTATATATATATATGCATATAAAGTGTAGTATATTGCCACTTAAGTGTGGCTGACCCCTAGGGGTGGATGTTACTGTTGCTTTTAGCCCCAGGAGGACATCTCCTCCAGCTGGCTTATCGACACACGACTGTGTCCTGTTTGCCAAGGGTAGTTATCCCTCTCACCAACATCTGCAGCACGAACGGATCCGGATTTCAGGGTTATTTCCCTTCGTCGGCGTCCGATAGCCGCTGACCTTGGTGAGAGAGACAAAAACCTGGCAATCTTATATCTTCTTTTCAAGTGAAATTCTTCACTGATATCGAAAAGGTGAAAACAAGCAATGTTAATTCTCTAAATGAAGTATTAACAGTAACTGCACGATAAAGTGTAGTATATTGCCACTTAAGTGTGGCTGACCCCTAGGGGTGGATGTTACTGTTGCTTTTAGCCCCAGGAGGACATCTCCTCCAGCTGGCTTATCGACACACGACTGTGTCCTGTTAATACTTCACTTAGAGAATTAACATTGCTTGTTTTCACCTTTTCGATATCAGTGAAGAATTTCACTTGAAAAGAAGATATAAGATTGCCAGGTTTTTGTCTCTCTCACCAAGGTCAGCGGCTATCGGACGCCGACGAAGGGAAATAACCCTGAAATCTGGATCCGTTCGTGCTGCAGATGTTGGTGAGAGGGATAACTACCCTTGGCAAACAGGACACAGTCGTGTGTCGATAAGCCAGCTGGAGGAGATGTCCTCCTGGGGCTAAAAGCAACAGTAACATCCACCCCTAGGGGTCAGCCACACTTAAGTGGCAATATACTACACTTTATCGTGCAGTTACTGTTAATACTTCATTTAGAGAATTAACATTGCTTGTTTTCACCTTTTCGATATCAGTGAAGAATTTCACTTGAAAAGAAGATATAAGATTGCCAGGTTTTTGTCTCTCTCACCAAGGTCAGCGGCTATCGGACGCCGACGAAGGGAAATAACCCTGAAATCCGGATCCGTTCGTGCTGCAGATGTTGGTGAGAGGGATAACTACCCTTGGCAAACAGGACACAGTCGTGTGTCGATAAGCCAGCTGGAGGAGATGTCCTCCTGGGGCTAAAAGCAACAGTAACATCCACCCCTAGGGGTCAGCCACACTTAAGTGGCAATATACTACACTTTATCGTGCAGTTACTGTTAATACTTCATTTAGAGAATTAACATTGCTTATATGCATATATATATACATATACAAACATATACATATACATATACATATACATATATATACATACGTACCCGCTAGCTCTTCTTGTCTGTTTTCCCTGTCTTGTTTTTGTTACCAACTTTGACCCCCCCCCCCCCCCGCAAAATTCCAAATTTTATTTAATTTGCTTTGCGGGAGCGACTGTCATGCCGAAAACGTATCTTGTTGTGAAATGCTCGAAATACGAAGCAGAAAAACAGCCAACAACTGAGGAAGGGTCGTTCTTTTCGTGTTGCTTGTCTTGTTTTCCGTTTGTTTCTTTTGTTGTTCGCAAAAAAAGTTCGTATTCTATGTTGGATTTCGTATTTCATGTTGTTTTCGTATTTTATGTTGTTTACGTTCTGTGGTGTCCTGTGCCCATACATGCATGTATATACAAATATATGTATGTACATATATATGTGTAGGTATGCATATATATTTATATATTATTTGTATTATTATAGGATTTAACGTCACGCATCCATTTCCAAGTAAGCTTTATCTTATACTAGCAGTATAACCCGACGTTGTCCGGGTGTGACTTATTACGCCATCTACGATAAGTCTTGCTAGGTGAAAATCAACTAAAAAAGAAAGCCTTACAATGAAAAAACCCTTATGATGTAAATATGTTCATAATTCAAAAGACGAAATTAATAGGGAAAGTCTGAAGGCTGTTAACCCGCACGATTACGTAACCCTAAAACCGTAACCGTAAGACTAACCCTCATCGTAACCCTAAAACCGTAACCCTGACCCCAAAACCGTAACCCTAACAGCCTAGTGAAAATCGTGCGGGTGTTAATCTGAATAATAATAATAATAATGACCTCTGCAGATCAAACTCCCAACCTACAACTAAGTCTTAAGTGTATATATATATGGGCAACACACACACGCATGCACACTAAATAAAATGCGTTTTAAGAAAGATATTAAAAAAATTCAGAGTGGACATTGAAATTAGACACTGAGGGAAAATGGCTGTAACTTTTTTATTTTTTAATTTTGACGATTGTCAGCTAAACGCGGACAATCCAAATCTTGCATTGGTCCAGATGGACTATATGTAAATAAATATGAAGGAAAAAATACGCTTTGGCAAACGGGGTTAGGGTTAGGGTTAGGGTTAGGGTCGGGGCTAGGGTTAGGTTTTGAGTTAGGGTTAGGGTAAACCTAACCCTAACCCTGACCCTAACCCTAACCCTAACCAGATTTGGCTGTTATTTCTAGCATGTAAATAGCCTGCTTGGTGAGGGGGGGGGGGAATTGAAATTTTTCAAACAATTTTTTTTTCAGAACCGGAATCTCCATAGCCTAAAACGTGGGATTCCGTAAAAAAAATAATAAATAAGGGGGGGAAAGGTTCAGATTACATATAGTCCATCTGGACCAATGCAAGATTTGGATTGTCCGCGTTTAGCTGTTATTTCTAGCATATCAAGTGTTTTCCAAAATTTTTTTTAGGGGGAATCGCATTATCACATTATCGAAAACGAAAATCGCCAAAATTAAAAAATAAAAAAGTTACAGCCATTTTCCCTCAGTGTCTAATTCCAATGTCCACGAAATTCAGTTTGTAAGGAATAAATGTTTGACTGTCGATCGTATTTGGAAGAGAATGACAGATATTTGTATGTATGAGTGTGTGAGTTAAAATTCCGCCGAAGTTGACTTTGCCTTTCATCCTTTCGGGGTCTAAAAAATAAGTACCAGTTGAACACAGGGGTCAATATAATCGACTATTCTCCACCTGCCCGAAGCCGCCGTTGTGGGAAAAGTTTAAAATAATAATACTAATAAATAAATAATAATAATAATAATAACCTCTGCCGATCAAACTCCCAACCCACAACTAAGTCTTAAGTGTATATATATATGGGCAACACACACACTAAATAAAAAAGATGTTAGTAAGTAAAAGTGTTTTAAAAAAGATTGTTAAATTTTCAGATTAACACCCGTACGATTTTCACTACAGTGTTAGGGTTAGGGTTTGTTAGGGTTAGGTAGGTAATGATGCGGGTGTTAATCTCAAGATTTACGAAAAGATTTTGAAAAAAAACTCACAGTTTGTAGGGAATAAATGTTTGTTGATCGTATTTGAGAAAGATGTCTCGATGGTGAAGGACGGTGTTAAAAATGGAAAGTAAACTTACAATTCCCGCCAAATTGGAATGAGGTCATTGGTAACCATAGGTACATATATATGTGTGTATTTACGTATGATTGGTAGTGTGTCTGTTTATTTGACTCTCACTCTCCTTCGTTTTTCTGTCTTTTTTCTTGGATCGTTCTTAAACGTTCATAAGAGAAAGTAGCAATTGAAACGATGTGTAAGAGGAATAGAAATAGTTAATTTTAGAGGGGCAAAGTAATTTTGTATGTAGTTTTAGTATCTGTCATTAGAGTATCGAAATGTGATTGTTTCAGTTTTGATCTTATTGTATTTGTTGTTGGATTGATCGTAAATGTTCATAAGAGAAAGTAGGAGTTGAAAGGATTTGTATTAGAAAGAGGAAATTAGATTTTATTAGGGAGAAAATGCTTACTGCTGTAGTTTTATGGATTTTATTCATTATTAGGAAATTTTGGGAGTGAAAGAATATTAATTGCGATTGTTTAATCGAAGAAATTTGGAATTGTGTAAATGTATGAATTTTAAACATACACACACACAGAGAAAATTTGCCTTTTATAGTATATATATATATATATATATATATATATATATATATATATATATATATATATGTATGTATGTATGTATATGTATGTACATATGTATGTATATGCAGATACAGAAAGAAACCCTAACTACCCCTGAATCCAAGTTACAACATTCTCTGCTCTTCTGATCTAGCTAGAAGTGTCTCTGATGTTGGGATCAAACAGCAACAGTTTTTGATATTTTTTTAATCTGGTTAATACAACATATGGTCTTCCGATTTGGCTGTAACTGTGAATCTCTGACGAGCTACATTTGTTTTTAATCCCATTGATTGAGTTACAGCTATATCTGATCCCCTGATCTCATATGACACGTTGATCTCCTAAACTGTATAAAACAGTCTCTGATTTTCAGATCTGGATAAAACTGTTTCTGATCCTCGGATCTGTTTACAAAAGCTTTTGAACTTCTCAACTGGCAAAACAATTTGTGATGCTTTGATTTGGATACAACCCACTCTATTACTCTTATTTTGCTACAACTGTCTTTGATCATTTTGATCATCTAATTTGGTTAAACTGTCAGTAATAATCTGATCTAGCTACGATTGCCCCAGATCCTTTTATTTGACTACAAATATCTCTGATCCTGTTGTCTGTCTACAAATGTCTGGTAATCTGTAAAGGCTGCAACAACCTCTGATTCACCTAACTGTCTGCAACTCTGTCTGATTCTCCTATCTGGCTACAACTGAATCTGGGTCTCTGATCTTGCTATAAAATCATCTGATCCTTTGATTATGTTACAACACCATCTGATTTGCTGACCAGGCTTCAACAATCTTTCAGCCGCTGACCTGGCCACAATTGAACCTATTCCTCTACCTTGATTTTGAATGTCTCTGACTCTCTTAATTAACTATAACAGATACTTATCCCCTGAATTGGTGGCTGTGTGGTAAGTAGCTTGCTTACCAGCCACATGGTTCCGGGTTCAGTCTCACTGCGTGGTACCTTGGGCAAGTGTCTTCTACTATAGCCTCTGGCTGACCAAAGCCTTGTGAGTGGATTTGGTAGACGGAAACTGAAAGAAGTCCGTCGTATATATGTATATATATATATATATATATATATATATATATATATATATATATATATATATATATATATATATATATTTATATGTGTGTGTGTATATGTTTGTGTGTCTGTGTCCCCCCCCCCCCAACATCGCTTGACAACCGATGCTGGTGTGTTTACGTCCCCGTAACTTAGCGGTTCAGCAAAAGAGGCCGATAGAATAAGTACTAGGCTTCCAAAGAATAAGTCCTGGGGTCGATTTGCTCGACTAAAGGCGGTGCTCCAGCATGGCTGCAGTCAAATGACGGAAATGAAACAAGTAAAAGAGTCTTTTGATTCTCTAATCTGGTTGCAACAACCTCTGATCTCCTGATTCGACTGCAAGAATCTCTGATCACATGATCTGGTTACA
>NC_142931.1:124992594-124995094 GCF_046866305.1 Octopus bimaculoides
AGTTGATCTAGATATAGAGTTTGTATGGGGAGTGATTCCCAGAGCTTATATGTCAGAAACGATTCAAATGATTTGTCAAAGAAGAAGAAGAAGAAGAAGAGGGAGGAGGAGGAAGGAGAGGAGGGGAAAAGGAAGAGGCGGAGAAGGAGCAAAGGAAAGTTAAAGATATCTCCGCAGATCACAATGAATTTGAACAAATACCGCAAGTATCACCTCTTCCAAAACGCAATGCAATATAGTAACTGCTTCTAGCATTGAAACATTGTCTAAAATTTGGGCGAAGGCTTGTATCGGTTGTCCTTAGTGTTTGTCTAGGGCATTATTTAATCAGACTTGAAAGGATGAATAGCTAAAGAGATTTGAATGCAGAACGTAAAGACCGGGAAAGCATTTTGTCTGAAGCTTTAGCGATTCTGTCAACGATGCATTTAATAAGAATAATTGCTTCAAATGTTTCCATAAGGCCAGCAGTCTAAGGGGAGAGGCACAATCGATTGCATTGACCTCCCCAGTACTTGATTGGTATTCTATTTTATCAACCCCGAAAGGATCAAATAAGCAAAGTTGACCTCGAGAGAATTTGAACTCACAACGTCGAAAAGCGAAAAAAAAAGTATCCTTAAGCATTTTGTCCGACGCACTAACGATTCTTATTTCTTTATTGCCCACAAGCGGCTATACATAGAGGGGACAAACAAGGACAGACAAAGGAATTAAGTTTATTATATCGACTCCAGTACGTAACTGGTACTTATTTAATCGACCCCGAAAGGATAAAAGGCAAAGTCGACCTCGGCGGAATTTGAACTCAGAACGTAGCGGCAGACGAAATACCGCTAAGCATTTCTCCCAGCGTGCTAACGTTTCTGCCAGCTCGCCGTTTTGCAATCACGAGAATAGTCCTTTTCAATTTTTGGCACGAGGCCAGCAATTTTGAAGGGATGGGGAAGTCGATTACAATAGATCCCAGTACTTAACTGGTACTTACTTTATCAACGCCGAAAGGATGAAAGGCAAAGTCTACTTCGGTGGGATTTCAATTCCGAACGTACAGTCAGAAGAAATGCCGCTAAGAATTCTTTTCGCTGTGGTAGCAATTCTGCCAGCTCGTCGCTTTTGTAATCATGATAATAATAATCTTTTCTACTATAGGCACAAGGCCTGAAATTTTAGGGGAGGGGACCAGTTAATTACATCAATTCCAGTGCGTAACTGGTATTAAATTTCTCGACCCCGAAAGGATGGTTGAGAGGCAAAGTCGACCCCAGTCACATTTGAACTCAGAACGCAAAAACAGGCGGAACGCCTTCAAGCATTTTGCCCGGCACGCTAACGGCTCTGCCAACTCACCGCTTTGTAATTATAAGAATAATATTTTCTATTATATAATGCTAATAATTGCAAATACGTCACAAGATTAAGTCGATACTACTATACAACTATGTCCTGCATAACATTACGTTTATAAAAACAATCAAAATTTCCACACCTCTATGCGCACCTACAGTTTGTCCCCAACGCTGCACTATATATCCACCACGGTCAAAACATTTAGTTCAGAAATCGCCAGGTCGTGTCCACTCGGCTGTAAACGGGTATTGCACGGCAGAGTAGATCACTGCCGTATGTTAGTTGTAGTAGTACCACGGAATAGACAGATGCGAGGAATTTCAGAATGCATTGCTAGAATATAATACTCAGCCGTATTTCTCCTGTTGTCTTGTGTCATTATAGCAATGCTAAAAGTGTCCAATTTTGATTTCAAATATGTCACCATCACCATGGTAACGGCAATTAATATCAAACGTTGAGTTGCTATTATCAAGAGAGTAGTATGTCTAGTGTTAGTAAGGTAATTATTATTGTTGCTGCTGATTGTTGTTGTTGATGGTAATGTCGTTTCCGTTGTTGTTTTTGTTCTTTTTTGCTGCTGCTACTGTCGCTGGTAAATCTTAAAAGAGCCACGATCGAATAAAACTATGATGAAAGGTCTTCTGGCCGTGATCAATCCGTCTTTTTTTGTAAATATTGGACTATATCCTCCAACGTGTGTTTCCTTTTCTCAAGACTGTATTGTCTCTGAATGTGATTCGAGAGCTATTTCTGGCGGGTCGGGTGACCACGTAGAGGTTCACTTACAGGTAATATATACACCACAGAATCCGGGAATACCAACCTTACAAGCTTTGATATACGTATATAATGCCACATTGGTTTCAAATTTTGGCACAAGGCCAGCAATTGCAGCGAAGTGGGTAAGTCAATTACATCGACCTCAGTATTCAACTGGTATTTATTTTTTGACTCCGAAATGGTGGAAAGCAATGTCGACCACGGCAGAATTTGAACTCAGAACGTAAAGACGGACGAATTTTTCCGACATGCTAACGATTCTGACAGCTCACCATCTTACGTTGTTGTTGACACTCCGTCGCTTACGACGTCGAGGGTTCCAGTTGATCCGATCAACGGAACAGCCTGCTCGTGAAATTAACGTGCA
>NC_142931.1:125000094-125002594 GCF_046866305.1 Octopus bimaculoides
TACATAAAAACTTTTCAAAAATTTAGCACATAAATACATATGCATGCATCTAGACATGAGAATATATGCATAAAAACGCATCTATAAAACAAACATACAAATCTGCGCATACACTAACACCAAATACTGCACACACACACACATATGCACAAATACCTTGATGATGTTGATAAAAGTTCCAATGAAGGAGCCTTGAATCTATGTTAAAGTCCGGCTCTTTCTCTATGGACAAGAAATACAGAAATGAAACTGATTGATAACATACATACATACATACATACATACATACATACACACATACATAAATATATATATATATATATATATATATATACCTATCTATCTATCTATCTATCTATCTATCTATCTATCTATCTATCTTTCTATCTATCTATCTATCTATCTATCTATCTATCTATATGTGTGCATGTATAGCTGAATGGATGGATGATTGTATATGTGAGTGAGGAAGAGAGTTGAATGAAAGTAGAAAGAAAAGCAAAGAAAGACGAACAGAAAGAAAAGTAGAAGAGAGAAGTGAAAATCCGATGGAGACATCTAAGAATTTGGCACCAACAACCAATAAGACAATAAAGACCATACAAAAACAAAATGAAAATCAAAAATAAAACCCACCACAAACAAAAAACAAAACAAAAACAAAACAAAAAGTAAAAAGCCCTAACACAAAACAAATATGACCCAGAGGCACGGAGACTATCCCAAGCTGCCACAGAATTTGGCCGAAAGCTATTAAAGCAATAAGAATTTGGCAATTCTTCTGAACATTTAGTGCCAAATTTAGTTAACATATTGCATCAGAGCCAGACACAACCAAACGAATATAACTACTGCAATTTCCAGACGTGATCAGCCGAAAATATATACCATCTGCTCTGTCCCAAATGAACGTATGTATGGATGGCCGTATGTATGTATGTATGTATGTATGTATGTATGTATGTATGTATGTATGACTGTATGTATGTATGTATGTATGTAAGTATTATGTATGTATGTGTATGCATGTATGTGTATGTATGTATGTACGTATGCATGTATGTATGTGTGTATATATGTAGATATGTATGTATGGCGTTACGGACATATATGTGAATATCTACGCAGCTGTAATTTCTTTTGGGACACATATATACTTGTGATGTATTTATGTATGTATGCATGCATTTGTGAGTGTGTGTGTGTGTGTGTGTGTGTGTTTGTATATATATATATATATGTATATATATATATAAATATATATACATATATATAGTGGCTGTATGGTAAGAAGCTTGCTTCCTACCACATGATTCTGGGTTCAACCCCAGTGCGTAGCAGCTTGGGCAAATGTTTTCTACTATAGCCTTGGGCCGACCAAATCCTTGTGAGTGGATCTCATAGATGGAAACTCGAAAAATCTGTCCAATCTATCTATCTATCTATCTATCTATCTATCTATCTATCTATCTATCTATCTATCTATCTATCTATCTATCTATCTTATACACACACACTTCCATACATGGCGAGAGAGAAAGACTAGGTGTTTAAAAACAAGTACTAGTGTTGATTTGTTTAAAGTGATATCCCAGTATCACTGGAGTTCAATAGCGAAAGCGAGTAAAACATTAAAGGAATCTACTCCTTTTAAATCGTGAATAAATCTAAGTTTATTCGGTTTCTACACAAATACATTCATTATTCTAAGTCTAAATTGCAATCCAACGCTAAACTCTAACATAACTACTAGAAATATATCTTGTGTAAAGTGCTTTGCACAAATCTAAATGGATCTGCATATATAAGTAGGCACACTCATATATGTACACACACAGACACAGACAGATACACACACTCACACACACACATGTATATATATATATATATATATATATATATATATATATATATATATATATATATATATATATATATATATATATATTTGCGTGCGTGTGTGCATGTGTGTGCATGTGTGTGTGTGTGTTTGTATGTAGTATGTATGCATGCGTAATCGTTTAGCGCTTAGGACTCAAAGTTTTGACCGTGGTAATCCAGGTTCGAATCTTGGTCACGGTAGGCTACTAAGCTTTTCACTAGTGGTGCCAGCATGGTCACAGCCTTAGGGCTGAAACATATTAAAGATAAAGTATATGCACGCACACACACACACACACACACACACACACACACACACACACACACACACACACACACACACACACATATTTTTTAAATTCAGAATGAGATAAAAAACCAAGGCTGTGAAGATTTTAGAACATTTATAAATAGAAGGTCTTACAGCTGTTTCCAGGATATTTATTATATCCCTTCATCAGAAACGGTGTGAGAGAATGGTTAAGCAATAGTTAATTTAGATAAGATACGAAATAGAGAGTGAAGTGTAGGAATGAAAATAGATGTGAGATATGCCGGGATATTGCATTTGTAGATCCATTATTTAGGCAGAATGGTATACATATAAGATTCGAATAAC
>NC_142931.1:125005094-125017594 GCF_046866305.1 Octopus bimaculoides
TGGTGGTGGTGGTTGCAGTGGTGGTGGTGTTGATGATAATGATAAAGTGAACTCAAGTCGGTTTACAAGTATTAGTGTAGAGTTTTTAATGGAAGAGAAGAGATTGGTTGCTAGCTATGACGTCACTTCCTTCCGATGCAGTTTTCCGTTCCGCCAGCTGTTGGGAACGGTGCAATGTTTAACGCTAATGCACTTCTAACAGTATGTAGAAGTGTACTTTTATATTCTGAATCACCCTTCTGTATGAGTGTGGTTATAATATATATATATATGTGTGTGTTTGCGTGTGTGTGTGTGTGTGAATGTGTGTGTGTACGTGAGTGTGTTTGTGTGTGTGAACGTGCGTCTGTTGAGGTAATGTGAAGACGGTTCTCATGTGTGGGTATGTTTGTATTTATGAGTGTGTATTCATGTGTGTATGTATGTGTGTGTATGTTTGTATGTAAGTATGAATGAATATATGTATGTTTGTGTGTATGTAGTTATATATGTATATGTGTGTGCCTGTGCATGTATGTATTTATGCATGCATGTAAGCATGTATGTATGTGTGTATGTATGTATGTATGTATGTATGTATGTAGGTATGTGTACATGTGTGTGTGTGTGTGTATGAATGAATGTATGTATGTGTACATGTGTGCATCTATGAATATGTTTATGCATCTATATAGGCATGAGTGTATGTGTGTGTATTTGTGTAAGGGAAGTGATTATTCTGCTGCGTGTGTGTGTGTGTATGTGTTTGTGCATGCATGTGTATGTTTGTGCACTTGTGTGTGATTGATTGTATGTTTCTGTATGAGTGATGTAGCAGTGAGTGACAGAATCGATAAACCCTTAAGAACAAATTATTCCTTTTAGCTTGTAACTTAGTCCCTTTGCGTTCTATGTTCAAATCCCACCATGTCCGAGCGAGCAACTTATCTCCTCCACGTTCGATAACATACACGCACCTGTCCTTTACTGGGCTTCATTGAATCAACCATAACCGTCCCTCTCCACGTGCATATTGTTGTTGGTGGTGGTGGAGTTGTTTAACCCCCAGTCAGCCATGATGGAGCTGAAATTTAACCAAAGGCACTTAATTTCCAGGCATGACCATCCCACACGAAAATCTTTCTCGAAATCCAGAAATATATTTAATGTGAAATAAATCGATTTTAATTGTGGAATTCGAAGTAGATAAAGCTATAAATAATACCGTGTGGAATACGCGGTAAAAAAAAAAAAAGACTCTTGGATGGAAAAGGTCGAAGGCTTCCGGTTGGATATGAATCCACATGTATTGCAGTTATGACAGACGTTCTACCATAATACCAAAACAATTTTTTGTATTTTCTCCATCCACTTTCGAAGCTTTACCTAGTACGTGTTTATCCGTTAAAAACGATGTATTGCACGCCTCTCAAAGTCTTTAAACTCTTTTGATATATAATGTATTTTGTTTTTGAGATGACTGGGTTGATTTAAGGTGGATTTAGCTGCTGTGTCTTACAGGTCAAGCAACTTAGCTCGCCTTCAAATATGTGTGATTGCGTGATAGTATGAGAAATTACAGGAGTGTTGCAGAATGGCAGAAAATATTGAGTAGCAGACGAGATAAACTTTGCGAAATTTATATACTTATTTAATGTAAGATGCAAGGGGTAGTAGCTAAGATGTTGCTCAATATCGAAACGTCAAATTTGTCTTCTACCCACAAGATAATGGATTGTCCAACTCACGAAACGCATTTTACAACGCAATATCATTTTACATATTAAATTTTACCAATTGACAGCCTAATCACGCTGAAAGCACAGGAGTTAAGCAAAGATCAGCCTAGATTATAATTAGATGAGTGAACGGTTAGGAAATGTAGGTGGAGTAGGTGTTTCATTTTGTAGGTGCAGCGGCTGTGTGATTAAGAAGCTTGCTTCCCAACCACATGGTTCCGGCTTCAATCTCACTGAGTGGTACCTCGGGCAACTCTCTTCTACTATGGCTTCGGACCGACCAAAGCCTTATAAGTGAATTTGGTAGACGGAAACTGAAAGAAACCCGTTATATATATATATGTCTGTGTGTTTGTGTTTGTCCCCCCAGCATTGCTTGGCAACCGATGTTAGTGTGTTTACGTTCCCGTAACTTGGCGGTTCCACAAAGGACTCCGATAGAATAAATACTAGGCTTACAAAGAATAAGTCCTGGGGTCGATTTGTTCAACTAAAAGCGGTCCTCCAGCATGGCCGCAATAAAAATGACTGAAACAAGTAAAAGAATAAAAGAATAAATGAATATATATATATATATATATATATATTGAGAGAGAGAGAGAGAGGGGGGTTAGGACTCCTGGCTTCCACCCAGGTACCCAGGGTCAGATTGCCGGTATGGGAACACGATTATTTTAGGCGCATGCGTGACTGTGTGGTAAGAAGCATGCTTCTCAACTCATGGTTCCAGGTTCAGTTCCACTGCGTGACACCTTGAGTAAATGTCTTCTATTTTAGCTTCGGACCGACCAAAGCCTTGTGAGTGGGAAACTGAAGGAAGCCCGTCGTATATATATATATGCCTGCGGTGTGGACGGGAGAAACATAAAACAAGGTGTCTTATTCAAAGACACAACGTTCCGCCAAGTATTGATCTCAGGTTCTTGAACAGAGTACCAAAAACACTGAGCCATTTTTTTTCTTTATGCCCCCTTTTCAAGCCTAGCCAGGCTCATGGGTCCGGTTTCTCGGTTTCTGTGGGGTATATGTTCCCCACCAGCTGGACGGGACGCCAGTCTATCGCAGCGTTACTCAAGAAACGAGAAGAAAGAGTGAGAGAAAGTTAGGGCGAAAGAGTACAACAGGGGTCGCCACCCCCACCCCCCTGCCGGAGCCTCGTGGAGCTTTAGGTGTTTTCGCTCAATAAACACACACAACGCCCGGTCTGGGAATCCTCCGACAGCGAGTCCGCTGCCCTAACCACCAAAAACACTGAGCCATACACATTCACATTGTGTGTTGGCACTCCGTCGCTTACAACGTCGAGGGTTCCAGTTGATCCGATCAACGGAACAGCCTGCTCGTGAAATTAACGTGTAAGTGGCTGAGCACTCCACAGACACGTGTACCCTTAACGTAGTTCTCGGGGGATATTCAGCGTGACACGGTGTGACAAGTCTGACCCTTTGAATTACAGGCACAACAGAAACAGGAAGTAAGAGTGAGAGAAAGTTGTGGTGAAAGAGTACAACAGGGTTCGCCACCATCCCCTGCCGGAGCCTCGTGGAGCTTCAGGTGTTTTCGCTCAATAAACACTCACAACGCCCGGTCTGGGAATCGAAACCGCGATCCTATGACCGCGAGTCCGCTGCCCTAACCACTGGGCCATTGCGCCTCCATTACATTCACATTAGCATCCGATAACTTAACATTAACTAGCAGGTATACTTGGATGTATATAAGTCTAAAGAAACCAAATTGAATAAATACATTAAGCGGTATGTTATTTCTATTTCACATCGAGAATAGCTACAGGTTGTGTTAAGATTAAGCTAAAGTACGTCATATATAAACAGAAATGAAAGATAAGCAGAAAATCTTCGACTCATCACAATTTGTAAACGTTGGACAAAATCGATATTAAAGAACGTGTTAACACGTTTCGGAAATATCTGGATCAAAGAACATAAAATGAAGCAAGTTCAATATAATTGCTTCCACCAATCAATTAGGCATTATCTTACCATTATCAGGACTAATGGGACAAATATACTGGCGACATAACTTCAATAAATATTATTCTGAAATTAAATAAAAGAAAAAAAAATAGAAAATAAAAGCGATTATAAGCGCCATATCTTGGAATAAATAAGTAATTTGGAAAGAAAAAAAAAACGATTTGGAGTTATTAAATTCCTGATTATTCTATATAATTTCCTGGGAATCTTTCTTATCTTGAGAAGAAAAAAAGAAGCCATCACACATACACACATACACACATACACACACATATACACACATACACACACATATACACACATACAGATACAGAAATACATAATTAGGCTCATATATACACATGCACACGAACACATATACATACATGCATGCATACATACAAGTATGCATATATGCATACATACATGCATACATACATACATATATACATACAAGCATACATACATGCATACGTGCATGCATGCATACATACATATATACATAATACATACATACATATATGCATGCATGCATACATACATACATACATACATACATACATACACTTTCTCTCTCTCTCACAGACACACACACACACACACTCATACACACACGTACACATACGAACCAAGTCAAGTGCATTATTGTGTGGCGAACAAATGAATTCGCTTATTGGCCAACAAGAACTACAAGAACTACAACAGCAACAACAAAATCAACAACAACAGAAACAACATCAATAACAACAACAATAATAATTGTAGCAAAAACCGTCAACAGCAGCATTCACAGCGGTTTCATTGATAGAAACAACAACAGTTACAACTACCACAGCAACACCACGGGAAAAAACAAAAACAAAAAAAAACAATGCGTAGGAGTGACTGTGTAGTAAGTAGCTTCCTTACGAACCACATGGTTCCGGGTTCAGACCCACTGCGTGGCACCTAAAGCAAGTGTCTTCGACTATAGCCTCGGGCCGGCCAAAGCCTTGTGAGTGGATTTGGTAGACGGAAACTGAAAGAAGACCGTCGTATATATGTATATGTATATATATATATATATGCATGTGTGTGTGTATATGTTTGGGTGTCTGTGTTTGTCCCACCAACATCGCTTGACAACCGATGCTGTTGTGTTTACGTCCCCGTAACTTAGCGGTTCGGCAAAAGAGACCGATAAAATAAGTACTAGGCTTAGAAAGCATAAGTCCTGGGTTCGATTTGCTCGACTAAAGGCGGTGCTCCAGCATGGCCGCAGTCAAATGACTGAAACAAGTAAAAGAGTAAAAAGAGAGAGTAATGCCAACAGGAAGAAGAAGAAGAAGAAGAAGAAGAAGAAGAAGAAGAAGAAGAAGAAGAAGAAGAAGAAGAAGAAGAAGAAGAAGAAGAGCAACAATAACAACAATAACAACACTCAGCTTCCCATATTTTTATTTGTGCGGAGACCAAGGATGTATTGATGAACTTCATACAGAAACCCAATCATAACAATAGACGGGATTGAAAAAAGTTAATTCCCAAAACAAAATCAGGAAGAAAGAGTGAGAGAAAGTTGGGGCGAAAGAGTACAATAGGGGTCGCCACCACCTCCTGCCGGAGCCTCGTGGAGCTTTAGGTGTTTTCGCTCAATAAACACACACAACGCCCGGTCTGGGAATCGAAACCGCGATCCTCGGACAGCGAGTCCGCTGCCCTAACCACCAAAAACACTGAGCCATACGCATTCACATTAGCATCGGATAACGTAACATTAACTAGCAGGTATACTTGGATGTATATAAGTCTAAAGAAACCAAACTGAATAAATACAAAAATAAGCTATGAGATTTTTTTCCACACCAGAGTATATATTTGTGTTTTTCAACTAAATTTATTACACTGAAACCAGAATCACAGGAGGTGATTCTGATGCGAAAGGAAGAAAATCTAATAGAGATCACACATCCAGCTCATTTGCAGAAAATCGTTTGTCCCAAAGCTTGTACTAACTTGTAAAAATATCCATCCACTATCCCAAGCAGAGTCGTGGAGATAGAGTACTGAAGCACCTCTTCCACAGGATTTCCGGTTGAATTCCTAAACCTGACCAACTGAGGCTATGGATATTATCTAACCATCTCGTTCTCCTGCCGTTGGCTTGGCTTGAAGAAACTGTCTTGCGAATCTTTCCTGTCATACTCTAATCACATCTCCGTGGTACCGGAGATATGACCTCTCGATGCAGAAAAGTAGGGGCTCGACCTGAAGAGACTTCTTGATTTTCCAGCCATGCATTCTGTTATTTAACATTACACCATTTCCGCTGCTTGTATTTGCGAGTGAATTCTCTCGGTCATTATCCAACATTTATGACCATGTGATATTTGTAATTCAGTAAGTATCACCGAAACGTTTTCTCTGTTAGCATTTAGCGATTGAATCATTATATTTATTTTCGTCTGGTTAGGCTTCCTTGCTTCATGCTCTTGCATGATGGGGCTGGTGTCGTTCCAAGTTACTGGTCCTAGAGGCGTCATCATGTGTAGAGCCAACCAGGTCCACCAGTGCTCACCATCGCTGGCGGCCACGTGCCGTCCCCTCTTATCTATCTAGATCATAATTTTGCACTGGTGCCTTGAAGTTCAAATGTCATAAACAACCCCCACTACCCTATGACCTACTCGAATTACAGACATAATTCTTTATATTCAACTAATTCCTTTTATAATCGATTCTGTATTGCAATTTCCTACAAAAACTGCTTATGGTGTTTTCAAAAGCTTTTTCTTGAACTTAAAATATAGGACAGGCAGTTTGCTATTAGAAACATCTGTATTTTCCTCAACAATTAATCTATGGTATTTTGATTGTCGAATCTTTGACATAATTTCTGAGTGGATGACGCTATTTATTGATTCTACCAACTGGAATGTGTAGATTTTACTATGCCAACCTGTTGACAAAGGTACATATTCAGTCATAAAATCATTTATACATTGTACAAAGTTCATTGAAGCATTTATTTATATTATAGGCAGCATATGGTCTATGAGAACCTTTACTTCATTTGCTTTCGAAGCTTTTATTTCCTTTGCCTCTAGTCTCACTTTATTTGAAACTCCCTCAAAAGTACTTTTAATGGTTGAATAATCCTATTTCTATGAATTTCGATGGCAGAAACATGATGCTTCTATTATAAATGGCTTTTCAGGTAATCCAATCTCTTGCTCTTAATGTATATTTTGTCTGCAGTAGTCACGTTAGAAACTTTTGCTTCACTAAAAATTTTATAGATTAAATCTTAATTTTCATTGTATTGGAAAATTTCTTTCAATTGAATAAACGTACAATTTTGTTTTTTTTATTTTAGTATTTCTACTTCAACTTTTGTGTTAAGACTTTTTCTAACAGTACTTAAGATTCATACCATTATTTTCTTTTTGTATTTCTGCGTTGCTATCAATATGGTTCATTTGATTGACTATTAAGCCTATATATATAGTTACTGTGTTGGAAAGTAAAAATATATGGTTGTTAACCATTTCAAAATTTTGTTCACATAAAGATTACATCACTGGACATTATTTTGATAAATTCTAATAAAACTCAGTTGGGAAAGGCAGTATAATTCTCACAATTTTCGTTCATTATTTTCATTAATCTCATTCTGCACTTGTATATTTTACGGGTCAGTTGGTTTCCATCGTCTCATGAAAGGTTCGCGTATGATTTCACTTTCTCTTTGCATCCCTGGCATAATGAGACTTTTTAGTGAGGCGAGAATTAATTTATTATAGGTACGTGAGAACCAAGAATTTTATGTTATCTACCTATCTGTCTGTCTGTCTGTCTGTCTGTTTGACTGTTTGACTGTCTGGCTGTCTGTCTGCCTGTCAGTCAGTCTGTCAATGAATTTATATATATATATGCGTGAGTATACATATATACATATATGTGTGTGTGTGTTTGCGTGCGTGTGTGTGCTTGCGTGCGTATGTGTGTGTCTGTGTGCGTGTGCGTGTGCGTGTGTTTCTGTGTGTGTTTATAAATATACACACACACACACTCACATATAGAGAGAAATGATTTAATCCATAATCGTTAGCCTAACAAAATATATTTTGTTTGACTAATGATCATGGATTAAATAATCTTTGTTTTCTCTGAGACGTTCTCAGCGACTGGACATAGCTTCTTTTGAACTTGACACCATAAATCCTGCGCCTACACAGAAACCTTCTTAGAAGTGAACTTTAGAATTGCCGTGTAGTTCCAGATCAATCGTGGTCTAAAAGCTATGGACAAAGAAGTATATATATATGTGTGTGTGTGTGTGTGTGTGTGTGTGTGTGTGTGTGTGTGTGTATAGTATATATGTGTGTGTATTTGTATGTATAAATGTATTTAACATTTGTGGACATGCATATATATGACGCAGGTAAATAAAGGTATATCAAATATCATACAACATAAAAATTAAAATTCTTTCCGCTTCGTGAGGATGTGTTACAATTAGAAAATCGTAAATGAACACAACACTATATGATAAGGGGAAATAATCTCCAGCATCAAGTATTCTCCAGATTTGACATGCCATCAAGGAAAAGGACGAGCTGATTGCTTGGAGATAGGAAGACAGTCACGCACATGTGTTTCTGCCTCGATGGTCGTCATCGGCACGACAATTTTCCTAACCTGTCTCTAGCAGTTAGAAGGTTATTCACAGTCGGTGAATAAGACTGTACCTTACAAGGCTAACTTAGTGAGAAAACTCGTGACAAACCCAGAGAAATTAAATTACATGACCAAAAATCGGATGGTTTAGTGTAGTGTCAACGACTATCTAGCTTCCGTTTGACGTATATATCGAATAGAAATTTACTTAGACATACGATAAAATGTGCAAGGAATAGTCTCAGCTATCTTGCGAATCTCTTCAGCACCAGCTAAGGACTATCACGTTTCTCCAGTCTCAGACCTGAGCTTTTTATTGACCAGATAGCTTTCCAAAGCTTATTTTTGGGTAACGCAAACAGGATTTGGAGTCTTTGAGGTGTTTCGAAAGCTTTATTCAACCTACAATTTGTACGAATTTTTTGAAGTCCTACAACAATGGGAAGGTGGTGATGCATGCAGATAAAACCAAACGAGTAGAAGCACGTAATCACCAACCTGCACATAGGCAGCCTACATTACACATAAACTCAATGATGGTCTTCTTCAAACACGAGTGGACAGCTCTGATGTACATGTGTATGTCTATCTATGTGCACCTAGGCGAGCTGAGGTAAAGTGAGATGTATTTCCGGCAGCAGTATGTGTGGATAAATGCAATATAAATGTCTCTTTTTTAAATACAATAACGTTATCTGCCCAGAAAACAACGGAATAAATACATTCAGTGGATTTGATCTCACAGCATATGAGCTGGTAGTATAATAATTTACTCACTCGATTGTTGTGTTATTCCCAGCGATAGGCGCGGCAAATAATTATCTATAAATAGTTATACTGTTTTTATCATAACTGTGTCTCAAATGAAATAGCCGATAAGTGTAATTCATAGATTATTTTAAAGTATCTTAATCAAAGGAAGAATAGCAGCATACATGACATTATTGAGGACATTCAAGACTGGCTAGAAGAAAGGCGAAATTTATTCTCAGACCAAAGTCTTTATCAGAATTATTGCAACAGAGTGGACGCCATAAAGGCGGCCAAGGGCAGGTGGCGATGGTATGAATGGGTAACGATATATGATTTTATATATAGTATATTCTCTTCACGCACACTCTACATACCACCTAGAAAAACCATGAGCACCACAAAATTCAAATGTCCTTCCAGTAATCCATTCATACTATACAGGGAAAAGTATTAGCATATCAAAACCCGTAACTCTCTCCCTTGGTGTCCGTAAGACTGATCACACGGTGACAGATAGCTTTCATCGCGTAACATCAAACACTCGAGTATGGCATAAATATATATTTATCGTTAAGTGGATATGTGAAGGATAGGTGATAAAACGAAGGAATAAACAGTCAGAGAATCATAACACACCGAGATCAAAGACGATTGGTAGTAAAGGATGTAGAAATAGAATATACCCCACTACGTTATGCTTTAGATATTGAAAATACATCAAACAATACCCGTTAAGCATCGATTTACTGCTCGATCGACATAATGTAATACTATGAAAATATAACCTCAGCACTGTTGATAGCATTTAAGTGAATATATCACCAGACAAAATATTTTCCATCTAAAATTGAAAGAACTTTAGGTTACGACTGTAGCAAGCTAGCAGCAGATTCAATGATATTTCATGCTGTAACAGTTTCATGATGTAATGTTTTACATGACATTGCATAAATATAAATGGTACAATGGTATTATAGTTGATATTATAATGCAACAGTTTATATTACATTGATGTAGTTTATTATATTATTATAATATTATACTGTTGTTATTGTAATGGTATATTACAATGTAGTAGTTCATATTAGCGGTTCAGCATCGATTTTTCCGAAACTTTTAGTTCCGAAACTTTTAGTTCCGAAACTTTTAGTTCCGAAACTTTTCCAAATTACTGATTTTCTGAATCAGGATAGTCACCTCTAAATTAAGCAAATATCAAATTTATTTAGACAGTTAAATGTAATACAGGCTCAGGCGTGGCTGTGTAGTAAGAAGCTTGCTTCCTACCGACATGATTCCGGGTTCAGTCCCACTGCGCGGCACCTTGGGCAACTATCTTCTTTCGGGGCAAGTGCCTTCTACCGAAGCAAATACCTCAGGCCGACCAAAGCCTTGCGAGTGGATTTGGTAGACGGAAACTGTAAGAAGCCCGTTACATATATATATATATATATATATATATATATATATATATATATATGTATGTATGTATGTATGTATGTGTGTGTGTGTGTCTTTGAATCTGTATTTGTCTCCTCATATATAGGCGCAGGAGTGGCTGTGTGGTAAATATCTTGATTACCAACCACATGGTTCTGGGTTCAGTCCCACTGCGTGGCACCTTTGGCAAGTGTGTTCTACTATAGCCTTGGGCCGACCAAAGCTTTGTGAGTGGATTTGGAAACTGAAAGAAGCCCGTCATATATATATATATATATATATATATATATATATATATATATATATATGTGTGTGTGTGTGTGTGTGTGTGTGTGTCTGAAATTTCTGGTGGAGGGGGGCACTCGATTAGATCGAACCCAGTACGCAACTGGTACTTAATTTATCTACCTCGTAAGGATGAAAGGCAAAGTCGACCTCGGCGGAATTTGAACTCAGAACGTAACGGCAGACGAAATACCGCTAAGCATTTCGCCCGGCGTGCTAACGTTTCTTATTTCTTTATTGCCCACAAGGGGCTAAACATAGAGGGGACAAACAAAGACAGACAAAGGGATTAAGTCGATTGCATCGACCCCAGTGCGAACAGCTCGCCGCCTTATAGGTTGTGATAAAAAACATTGCGAGACTTTTGCTCGACGCTCTTGTAACTCTACAGTATACCGAACACTTTCGATTTATGCTTGTAAAACTACATTGATCTTATAAAATGATTTTGATAATTATAGAACAATGGTTGTTATCATAATTCTGTAATTGAATGATAACGCTTTAGTTCGTGGAGAATTAATGTAGTTTATATTGTGCTGTTAGTAAATACAATTGTATGGAACACCATGCTGCATCGTAACCAAAGAGGTCGGTATGTAGCACATATTTATGGTTATAACATACTTAAATCATATTTTAAACGGTGATCGAAAAATCCACAGTGTTTCTAGACACGTGAGTCGCTGAAAATACTTATGTATTACCTCAATATTATCCTTAATTAATATGATTTGAAAGCCTGGCTATATAGGCGTAGGTGTGGCTGTGTAGTTAAGAAACACTTGCTTGTCAACTCTGTGGCTTTAGGTTCAGTCTAACTGTGCGGCAGCACCTTGGGTGATTCCATTCACGCGCTGTGAGTGGATTTGGCAGACAGTTACTGAAAGAAGCCCATTATATGTATACGTGTGCGCGCGCGAGCATTTGTGTGTTTGTACTCACCACCGCATGACAATCAGTGTTGGTTTGTTCACGTCCCTGAAACCTAGTGATTCGTCAAAGGAGACGTATATATAAGTACCCCAACATGGTCGCAGTCCAATGACTAAAACAAGTAAAGGGGAAAAATATATGTTTACAATGCAAAGATTGGTAACGATTGATAAAACACTCACTACAGGTTAACTCAAATAGGGTTAATAATCCAATATACATATAGAGTCAAAATTTCCTGGAGAAACATCGCTGTTTTGTAGTCACTATCGTCTGATCTTTTTCAACTACTGTGTTATCATGTGCTTTAGCGTTCGAAATAATTCAATTATCAGCGCCTACACAATAACATCTCTTTAACTATAACTATTTTGTGTCACACTACCAATTATACGTTAGCCAGAAGATCAGGGAAAACCTGTTTGTTCGGCTGTCAGTCACGTGATTTACTGAACACGCTTGGATTTATTGAGCCAACAAGGGATTCTCAACGTATACGCTTGACCTAACAGAAATAGTGACAAAATATCATTTATCACCTTATGACATGGAAGGACGCGTTGGATAATGTGCTTCTATGTTAGGTATTAGTTCATCCTGTTCATGTTAATGCACGAGCCGGCAATTCTGCAGTGTTCTTACTGTATTTCCCGGAATACAAGTCGACGTAAGGTTTAGTGTAAACGTATAAACATTCAAACATTTCACTGTCTTTCTAAATTCTACTGCATTATGC
>NC_142931.1:125022594-125032594 GCF_046866305.1 Octopus bimaculoides
TTACTGAACAACCTGCACAGACGATGATTTGTTTACAATGATTAAATGTTTGCTCTGCAACTCCCTCCATGTAGAGGTTCACGGTATGCCACCACACGTGAGATGTCTGATGGATCGCGGAGGAATTTGAGATGAATTGTTTCATATGTGTGTGTATGCGTGTGTGTGTGTATAAATATAAATACATATATATATATATAATATAAATATAAATAGTATACTATAAATAAACCTCTTGAGCACTACTAAGTATATTCTATACGGAGAATATCTGATTCTCATCTATGAACTATAAATACAAATACATATATATATATATATATATATATATATATATATATATATATATATATATATTAATAATGATATTTTTTTATATAAGCTTAAAGCTTATGGGCGATCACCGTGAAATGACTAAAGAAAATAGTCTAATAACAGGGCATATAAGCCCTCGACAGAAAAAAAAAGAAGGCTTTCTTACCTGCGTGAGACTCGAACCCATATCCCTTTGCTAACACGACTAATTGTGTTACCTTTACACCGCGAACCAGCTCCTCTCCTTCTGTCAAATTCAAGAACTATATTAGTTCGTATTTGTTCTTATGTAAAGCAAGGTTGTATACATAAAAGCAAATACGAACTAATATAATTCTTGAATTTGAGAGGGTGGGGCGAAGGAGGCTGATTCGCTGGTGTAAAGGTAAAACACTTAGTCGCGTTAACAAGGGGATGTGGGTTCGAGTCCCACGTGGATAGGAAAGCCTTCTTTTTCTGTCGAGGGCTTATATGCCCCGTTATTAAGCTATTTTCCTTAGTCATTGCACGGTGATCGCTTTACGTTTATATAAAAATACCATTATTACTATTCACAGGATTTTAAAACCCGGCATCGTATAACAAAACAATACGCACCAAATATATATATATATATATATATATATGTATGTATACTTATGTATATATATACGTGCATGTTTGTGTGTGTGTGTGTGTGTGTGTGTGTGTGTGTGTGTGTGTGTGTAGAGGTACACACCCATGTATCCTGTTTTAAACACTGCACACCCATAAGAGAATTTATCTCTGGACAAATATATTAAATTTGTTTACGGGAAACGTTTTGGATATGCAAATAAAGCTTCTATTCCATTATGCCGGTTACAATGTAATGATGCTGCCTGGTGAACCAGTGTTTTGGTGTTGCACCAAGGATTATTTCTATTATTACTCTGTGTGTAGTGGGGGCGCAATGGCCCAGTGGTTAGGGCAGCGGACTAGCGGTCATAGGATCGCGGTTTCGATTCCCAGACCGGGCATTGTGAGTGTTTATTGAGCGAAAACACGTGAAGCTCCACGAGGCTCCGGCAGGGGATGGTGGTGAACCCTGCTGTACTCTTTCACCACAACTTTCTCTCACTATTACTTCCTGTTTGTGTTGTGCCTGTAATTCAAAGGGTTAACCTTGTCACACTGTGTCACGCTGAATATCCCCGAGAACTACGTTAAGGGTACACGTGTGTGTGGAGTGCCCAGCCACTTGCACGTTAATTTCACGAGCAGGCTGTTCTGTTGATCGGATCAACTGGAACCCTCGACGTCGTAAGCGACGGAGTGCCAACACACGCACACTGTGTGTGTGTGTGTGTGTATCGGTGTGTGTTTGTCTGTATGATACGTGTATTTGTGTGTATGAGCTTGAAGCTACAAACGGGATGGAAAAGTACACATTACATAAAGGCAGAAAATTTATATATTTTTATTATTAGAAACTGAAAACTTCTCGCACTATTAACTCGCGTTTCGTGTTTCCATTATGAAATAGCATTAGTGTGTATGTATGTATGTATGTACGCATACATGTATGTAGTAGGCATGTATGTATATATGAAAATATGTGTGTGTGTGTGTGTATGTTTATGTATTTTTATGTGTATATTCATGTGTGGTTTATTTAAACTGGATTCATTTCTCGCGACTCGAGTTTCAAACCACAGCAGAGGTGATCTAAAATTGTACTGCCTAGGTTTATGTGCACTGATCGACTACGCAGCTCTTGGCATGTACTTAAGCGACTTTCATTCAATATTTTTTTCAATGTAAATCTCCAGATTTTCATGCATGTCATTGTTATTGACTTCCTCATCCGTCGTTCTGGTAGGAAATGAAATCATCATCATCATCATCATCATCATCATCATCATCATCATCATCATCGTCTTCGTCTTCGTCTTCGTCTTCGTCTTCGTCTTCGTCGTCGTCGTCGTCGTCGTCGTCGTCGGCGGCGGCGGCCTCATTATTATTATTTAGTCTTTTAATTCAGGTTTTGCTAGAACTCCTAGAAACCTGCACGAGCAACGAGATTGCTGCCTGTAACCTACGACACCATGTTATTTGTTGTTGTTGTTGTTGTTGTTGTTCTTCTTCTTCTTCTTCTTCTTCTTCTTCTTCTTCTTCTTATTATTATTATTATTATTATTATTATCATTATTATTATTATTATTATCATTATTATTATTATTTACTTGTTATCCTCTTGAGGTAGATCTAGACGACTAACTACTTCCCACCGAATATATCTGGCACTGTGCCAACGATAGGAAAAGCAGTGGGTTGGCAGAGTCGATAGCGTGTCAGACAAAATGCCTCACGTTCTGATTTCAAATTCAGCCGGGGTCGACTTTACCTTTCATCCCTTTGGAGTCGATGTGATAGATACCAACTGAGCTCAAGTGCTGATTTAGGGACAGCATGTCAAGTGTTGCAGTTTCAAAGTCCACATGATATTTTTTATATAAGCTTAAAGCTTATGGGCGATCACCGTGCAATGACTAAAGAAAATAGTCTAATAACAGGGCATATAAGCCCTCGACAGAAAAAAAAGAAGGCTTTCATATCCGCGTGAGACTCGAAACCATATCCCTTTGCTAACACGACTAATTGTGTTACCTTTACACCACGAACCAGCTCCTCTCCTTCTGTCAAATTCAAGAACTATATTAGTTCGTATTTGTTCTTATGTAAAGCAAGGTTGTATACATAAAAGCAAATACGAACTAATATAATTCTTGAATTTGAGAGGGTGGGGGGAAGGAGGCTGATTTGCTGGTGTAAAGGTAAAACACTTAGTCGCGTTAACAAGGGGATGTGCTTAACCCTAATGGCACATTAGAGCGTATACCATACTAGTGGCACATATTAGATAAGATACGTATTAGAGCATACACCTTCAGACCAAGTTGAACTCTGTTTTAAGGAACTTTTGGCTAGACAGTAATTTTTGGGGACATGCCCATAGGTTCGGATACAAACGGGTTAGTTTCCAGTCATAATCCTTCACCAAGAAGCGCTCCACCGTCTCGAAAAGAACTGAAGCATGTGAAGTATTGAAATTTCAAAGTCCACGTGATAGTACTAGTGGTACTGCGACAAATGATAGTAGCACTAACAAAAGAGAAGCGTTAAGGAACGCAACAACAGCACCTGCGATGGTAACAAAGACAGGAGCAGAGGTGCTTTAACCACTGAAAGTTCAAAGTTCAAACAATTGCATGACTGCTATAACAGTAAACAGTAATAGCAGTAAAAACAACAACAGTAATAATAGCATCATCAACAGCGGCAGCGGTAGCTGCAAAGGCACGATAGGGGGGGGGGAACAGCAGCAGGAGTCACAGTGAAACCAAACAAAAATATTACTTTTGCTAAGATTACAAAAGTTTTCCACTCTGTTTCCCTCGACAAAAAATATGAACATTAAAAAAACGTAGAGAAACATATTACAGACGAAAACAGAAGAATGTTACGATCTATCTATCTATCTATCTATCTATCTATCTATCTATCTATCTATCTATCTATCTATCTATCTGTCTGCCTGTCTGTCTGTCTATCTATCTATCTAAGGTCTAGAGACAAAGACTTTCCTCTCTGGGCAATCTCTCATCAACTTCTTCAAGTATCACCTGAAGAGGAAGTTGAGAGTAGAAAGGGAAGTCTTGTCTAGTGAATGCTTCAAAAAAAGATGGGTGAATGTAGCAAGGATGGCACGTGTGAACGACGGAGCCATCTTGAGCATAACCCTATGAACAAGAAAAAAAAATAAAACAAAAAGGCAAAAGAGAGTCACTTACTGTTATAGTTTCTTCAATGAGAATATTGACCAAGGTTACCGTGGTCTTTTCCGTAGGCTTTTCCTTCCACGGCTAAACCTAAACTGTCCTCCCCTCTTTTTACACGAGAACATTACTGTGTGATACACGATCCCTATTGATCGGCCTTTCCTTTTCTTTCTTTTTCGATCCCTTTTGATCGAACTCCCCCTTTTTCCCTTCCTACGATCCCTTTTGATCGACACCACCAATTTTTTTTTTTTTTTTTTTTTCCTTCTTTCCCCCTCCCAAAAAGAAAAGCTCTACATTGTATTTGTCCCATCTTCGTTGAGCCCTGTGTGGCTAATAAAAGAAATGTATCTATCTATCTATCTATCTATCTATCTATCTATCTATCTATCTATCTATCTATCTATCTATCTGTCTGTCTGTCTATCTATCTATCTATCTATCTATCTATCTATCTATCTATCTATCTATCTATCTATCTATCTATCTATCCATCCATCCATCCATCCATCTAATTCGAAAACTACAGATCTAATCCATCCCTGGAACTGTAAAAATCCATAAAACTTTCCAGAAGTTTATCATTTAAATATATATGAACATGTCGAGATATGCAACTACGTGCATGAGAAAACATCCATAAAATACCGGTTCTTTCTCTATTGGCAAGAAATCTTGAAATAATCAGAATAATGACATACATACATCTTGCGAACTTAGGCTTCAACGTACAGTTGTGGAAATTAGCTGCCCAGCAGATGTTAACATGAAGCTGAAGATCAGTAAAAAAGAGAATACCTATGCTGAACTATAGAGAAATCTGAAATTCCTCTATCCAAATCAGAAGTTAAGGTTTGTATCTGTAATTATTGGGGCCCTGTGGTATGTAACACATTGCCTAAATACCAACCTCGAGAAATTAGGCTTCTCAAAA
This sequence comes from Octopus bimaculoides, assembly GCF_046866305.1. Taxonomy (NCBI): domain Eukaryota; kingdom Metazoa; phylum Mollusca; class Cephalopoda; order Octopoda; family Octopodidae; genus Octopus; species Octopus bimaculoides. Next base: position 125,027,644 of record NC_142931.1, read on the forward strand.
CCAGAAAGGAGAAAGCTGATTTGAAGAATACATATCCAAGGCATGTAAAAATCTGTAAAACTTGCCAGTTTATCATTTAAGCATATATAAGAATGTCTATATATGCAAGTATATGTATGAGAAGTCATACATAAAACGAAGCATACAAATCTTCACCTATACAAACATACATACATACATACATATATACATGCAAAAATACTCTGTTGTTGATGTTGAAATTCCAATGGAAGAGACTTGAATCTAGGTTAGCAACCGGTTCTTTCCCTATTAGCAAGCAATCTTGAAATAAAACTGAACAATGACATACATACATACATACATACTTACATACATACATACTTACATACATACATACATATAGGATCTACGTTGAAACTGCCAGTTGAAAAACGAACTCTCGTCTATTCAAAAGCCAACCTGCATCATTTACCAATTATGTCAGTAACAATGTCTCTGTCCTTAATATAATAAACCCTGTTAAAATAGGGTTCCCAAGTCGTCGTTATGCTTTTTAGTTATTCCTTTCCCCTAATGCAATAATTTTGTAACAAAAATCCTTTACATGTGTCATTTGATACGAAACATATGCTTTCCAATAAACATATGCTGTCTTACAAGCCTTTAGCTTTTATGCTGTTCCTTTCTATTCTGAAGAATGTTAAGCAGAGACTAGGGAAGGTTTCAGTACTACAACAAAATTTACATGGTCGATTAGGCTTAAAATAGCAAATATTCTAAAACCAATTTTTGTTTTCTAGCATTCCAGAAGTATTACATAACACTTTATTATAAATATACTTAAACGAAATAAAGACCAATTCCAAGTGCAGCACAATAAATGTGTCGTGGTTCTTTGAATTACGATCATATATTTTTCTTCGAAAAAAAATGAATGCGAAACTAATAAAAACTGGATACAGCATGACGATCAGAAATGTTGATTTTAGTGCATACATAAATACGTAAACACACACACACGCGTACACACACACACGCGTACACACACACACGCACGCAAACACACACACACACATTTATATCCATCCATCCATCCATCCATCCATCCATCCATCCATTCATTCATTCATATATATATATATATATATATATATATATATATATATATATATATATGTGTATATAATATATACACACATATGCATATGTGTGTATATATATCTACACACAAATGCATACACACACACACACACACATATATATATAAGCCAGCTGGAGGAGATGTCCTCCTGGGGCTAAAAGCAACAGTAATATCCACCCCTAGGGGTTAGCCACATTTAAGTGACAACATACTTCACTTTATATATATATATATATATATATATATATATATATATATATATATATATATATATATGTATATATATATGTATATTTATATATATGTATACATACATATATATATATGTATATGCGTGTGTGCATGTGTGCATGTGTGTGTGAGTATGTCCATGTGCGTGTGTTTGCGCGCGCGCGCGTGTGTGCATGTGTGTGTGTGTCTGCGTGTATTTGTGCGTGTGTGTATGTATGTATCCACGAAAGACAAATTTTGTTATGGAATTCATTTATCAATTACTACTTTAATATTTGTTTATGAATATCTATATTATCGGAGTAATATATTTAGTTAAGCCCTGGCCAAACATGGGATATTTGCTGCGTGATTTTTATCATTTGTTTCAATCGCATTACCCCACATATATGCACACACACACACTCTCTATCTCTCTCTCTCTCACGTGCACTCACTCGCTCACACATGCGCACGCACGAACAACCGGCCATGAATTAAAATATATTAGATTTTGAATTCTGAAATTAAGTTCTCCTTTGCTTCAATTCCTTTTATGCACATATCTCTCATATGTGCATATGTGCATATGCATATATATATATATATATATATATATATATATATATATAAATATATATATATATATATATATATATATATATATATATATATATATATATATATGTATGTATGTATATATATTTATGTATACATATATGTGTATATGTATATATATATGTGTGTATATATGTATATATATGTGTGTCTATACGTGTGTGTATGTGTGTATGCATGTTTGTGTGCGCGGATGTGCGTGCATTTGCTTCGAAACAAATGAATGATGGAGTATAGTACACTATATTCGCCACACTCACACATACACACATACATAGATACACACATGCACACACATGCATACGTTCATACATGCGTATATACACACTTACATATACATGCATATATACATATACACATGTGTACATACATATAACATATATATATATATATATATATATATATATATATATATATATATTATGTATCTATGTATACGCTTGTACATATATGAACTGAAGTGACTGTGAATTTGCGTGTGTATATCTGTGTGTGGACATATTTGTAAGTATGTATGTATATATGTATGTAAGTATGTGTGTGTGTATGTATAGATATGTGTGCGTGCGTCTGTGTGTGTGTGTGTGTATACATGCACACATACATACACATTTATATGAATACATATATTTATACATACATATAATTATGCATACATACATAGATATATACAGACAAACACACATCCCTTTGCATATACACCATATGTGTGTGTATACATACATACACACATATATTTATACATACATACTTGCATTTATACATATATATAATTATGCATATATACATACATATATACATACAAACACACATCCCTTTGCATATACTCATATACAAACACGAGAAGGAGAAACACTTGCCAAATGGAGGGCTCTTGCTTAACAAAGCGAGCACTTCGGAGAATTTTTGGAGACGAACCAAAATCTTCAGTGCAAGAACCCCAAAGAAATTGGCAGCAACAGAATAGACAACGTTATATTGGCCAACTGGTCATCTGTCTTTAGTAATAGTACTGATCAACAACGGCAATTATCTGACCTGTTAGAATCTACCCAGTGAAGAAATTAGTATGAAGGCGATGGTGGTGGGTGTGGTCAGTGGAGTTCTGGAACGCGCTGCGAGGATTACAGGAAGAAGGGAATTAGATTTTGAAGAATAGAGATTATGTATGGGTGTGTTTGCGTACGCGCCTTTGTGTGAATATATGTATGTATGTATGTATGTATGTATGTAGGTAGGTAGGTATGTGTGTGTATGTATGTATGTATGTATGTATGAATGAATGTACATATGTATTTGGGTGTGTGTGTGCATGCATATAACTCTGTGTATGTGTGTGATAGGAAGGGGAATTAGATGCGTTTTGCTGATATTCCTCTTCTACAAACACCCACATACATAGGCATATATATATATATATATATATATATATATATATATATATATATATATATATATATATATATATATATATATATGTGTATGTATTTCCACCCATCGTCACACACACACACATACGCACACAAACACGCGAATACACACATACACATACATATGGTGGAAACTGTGGATTGTGATTACATTGTGATTACATTGTGATAGAATATTTTGGATAATAACCGGTGGAGCGGACATTCATGCATATATATGAATACATACGCGAAGTAAGCAAAGTAATAGATACACATCTTCACACATAATCATATATATATATATATATATATATATATATATATATATATATATATATATATATATATATATATATATATATATATATATATTCATACATACATATACATACATACATGCATATACGCACACACACACACACACACACACACACACATATTAGACAGAATGAGATAACAAAGCCAAGGCTGTGAGGAGTTTTCAGGACATTTATAATGAGATAGTCTTACAGCTGTTTCTGGGATATTATGGATATCCCTTCATCAGAGACGGTGTGAGAAAATATTTGAGTTCTGTCATAATAATTCGAACTCAAATATTTTCTCACACCGTCCCTGATGAAGGGATATCCATAACATCCCAGAAACAGCTGTAAGACTATCTCATTACAAATGTCAAGATAACTCCTCATACCCTTGGCTTTATTCTGTCTTATATATATATATGCATGCTAATACTAGACCCACAATAGACTCCTCACTCGTATCAATATCGAACCAAGAGTCTGACTACGGTCTGTCCATAGCACTTACTTAGCATTACCCGACACTCTTTGGGTCTTCTAGATACCAAAACCTCAGCACACAGAACTACACGCACATACACACGCGCACACACATGCACACACACGGACCTACGCGCACGCACATACCCATACATACACATACATACATCCTCTTGCACTCTCCTGTCTTTTGAAAGAACTTTTTCTTCACCCATTCCCTTTGGACAAACCGCTATTTTACAGGGATGTAAACAAACCGATACCGGTTTCTAAGCAGTGATAGGGAACACACGAGCACAAACACTTCCTCTATGTATATATATATATATATATATATATATATATATATATATATATATATATATATATATATATATATATATATATATATATATATATATAAATACGGGAGAATTTACGAAAAGAACAACAGACGAAGACAGGTGGTGTAAACAACAAATGGATGTATTAGTTTAACGCTCGGGAATAGAGAAGGTCTTTGACGTTTCGAGCTACGCTCTTCAACTGAAAGGAACACAGAAAGAAATAAGGAGCGAAACAAGGAGAAAAAATATAGCTGTAGTGGTCAGCGATCTATCATGGCGAATATAATAAAATAAGGATTTAGACAGAATCGCGCACTTGAAAAGATATGTACCAGGTAGGGTTGGATAAACCTGCGGTCACCGCTTATGGTTTGGTAAATATCAAATTGGATATTCTGGTTGTTTATATCTATCTATCTATCTATCTTTCTATCTATCTATCTATCTATCTATCTATCTATCTATCTATCTATCTATCTATCTATCTATCTATCTATC
>NC_142931.1:125037594-125045094 GCF_046866305.1 Octopus bimaculoides
ATAATAATAATATTTTGCTCTTTTCATATCAATGACCTATTAAAATTAGTTGTATTACAGAAGTGGCTTTGTTGAGTAAGATGACATCTCCCACGTGTAATATAATCTGGAATTGGTAATTGAAAATGTGAACAAACAACCATGAACATGAAGTCACATCTAACTCAACCCAGCCACCCAACAATCTAACCGAATCACTCAGCCAACCATCCTGATAACTAACTTACCAGTCAACTACCCAATCGTATTTATCCCCTCACCCTTCACCAACGAAACGACCGACCATCGAAATCCCCCTGATTATCTAACCATCTTCCGAATCAACGAACACCCGTTCATCCAACAATCCACACGTTCACTCAACCATCTGCTCATCCTACACCTAGTCAACCAATCTTATGGAATACTACATAAAATAGATAATTGTACAAAAGTAAAATTAATTCGGAAATATAATTTTTAAAATATTCAAACAAATATGGTTACCTATCGTCAAAGGGGCGATAGTTCAGCAGATAGGTTGGGACATACCACTACGAATCTGACCACCTGCCACTCATTGTATTGCATTCTTTCGTGAATAATCCTTTAGTTATTTATAGACATTAACGCATTTATTTTTTTGATCAAAATTCTATTTTGCTAGTATCCTCCTGTTACTCCACTCACCATCGTACAGCCTCAAATTATTACGTGTTTTGTCTTATCTATGGTCAGTTGAGTGCTGCTCAATGTCTATCTGACACTTTATCTCGCCTTTAGCCTCAAAACGCGAGCGGGCACTCACTTCAGTGTCTCCTGCTTCATTGATGGCAACCACATTCACACATTCTTCCACCTTTCGACAAACAGAAGAAGCAGATGCATGTCATATTTTTTTCCTTGCCCTTTCTTAGATAAATTCTCCAGGAAATTCAACACCCTCCTTTGTAACACACCTCTGCCACGCCTCCTTCTCTGACTGGTTTCTTTCCACGTCCGTAACCAACCTGTCACTAATAATATGAGCGAAACTGCTTCTCCCACTTTGAACACCATTTACAAAATTTTCTTTTAGTAAAATATGTGTCTGTAATATTGTTGTTGCTACTGTTGTTCCTGCTGTTACTATATGTGTCGCTAGCATTGTTCCCGCTACTGACATTTTCCATAGAAATGTCATTATTTGTTCTTCTCAAAGTTTGTGTGTCTTGCTCTAAAATGTTAATTTTCATTTATTTTCATTTGTTTTCTTTATTTTGTGTAGCTGTTTTCACTTTCAAAAATTTTCTTTGGTTGATTGTTGTCTGCGTATCTCGTGGCTATATAAAGCGAATGCAGACAAAATAAAGAAATGTATTCAAAAGTGATTTATTTTGTAAAAAAATTTCTAAGCAGGGAAAAAGAACAGAAATAAATTTCTCACCTTTGCATGTAACAGATCTACAAGACACAACACAAAACTAAACACTCAGCTGTCAACATCCAATAAATCAACATAGTGTGAATCCAAACGAAAGTTCTACGTGAACACGTCTTACAAGAAAAAGGTACTTATTGTTTAAAAACAAGGCAAGCAACTTTTAAAGAAGAGAGGATTAGCTGATTACAACGACCCTGATACTTGGCTAGTACTTTATTTTATCGAGTTCAGAGAGGCGAAAGGCGTAGTTGATTTCGGTTGGATTTGAACTCAGAATGTAAAGAGCCTGAAGAAAGGCTGAAAAGATAATTTTATCCGTTGCCCTAACGATTCTGCCAAGCCAACTGATTTAATAAGAATTCTTTATAACTTAGGCACAAGTCCAGTACTTTCGAGAAAAAGCAGTTGATCGATTACATTGGCCTTATTACTTAAATAGTACTTTATTTTGTTGACCCTGTATGAATGAAAAGGAAAGGTGATTTCGGAGGGATTTGAACTCAGAATATAAAGAGCCAGATCCAATGCTTCAAAGTATCTTTTTCTAACGTTCTAAGAATTTTCACAAAGGCCAATACATACAATACAAATCGTATCATACAGAAAAACAAAAACTACGAACGTCTCGGAATGTATATCTATCAACACTACATAAAAAAAGTTGCTGATTAATTAGTCGTGATTATGTAACTTTTACTAACAGAAAGCAATTATTAAAGTACTTACTGTTTAGAAAATTTCAATAATTTCCTATCTTAATATTTTTTTTTCTCAAAATGTGTTTTTTGAAGTTCCTTTTACTATTAAAGTATTTCAGACGTCTACTGTTTCCAAACAACTCTGTCTGTCTCTCTCTCTCTCTCTCTCTCTCTCTCTCTCTCTCTCTCTCTCTCTCTCTCTCTCTCTCTCTCTCTCTCTGTCTCTCTCTCTCTCTCTCTTCATTTCTTCTGTGTTTATATATTTGCGATAATTGTTTCTTTTGCTGAAGTTCATATGATGACGGGGATAGGAAATATTACTCATCTCTGTGTTTGTATATGGGTTTTAATACTAGAATTTACAAATAGCTATGTTAATGGAAGAGAAATGTCATACAACCAAATGTGTTATAGCCAACATTAAGATTTTCTATATGATTTTTTCTTCTAGTACATCCCCTAACATTTTTATAATGCCTTAAAAAAAAAGAAAAAAATTCGAACATCAGAGATTCTGAGTTTGCAATTTTTGAAAATAAAAAAAAATTTTTTACATAACAAACTAGCAATCAGAATAATCTACATATCATACGAGAAAAAATATATTAATACACAAACACTTTCAATTCAAAGGCAATATATTTATGTACAAGACAAAATATGTTCATGTATAATTATTATACAAAAATGATATTTTTAGAACGTTGGGTCTTGAAGCAGGTTAGCTATGAATAATAGCGTGTAAAATCTCCCCTTAGATACAAAGGGTGGAGGGAAGCTTCCTGCAAATATGACAGGTGTTCTACCATTGTACCAAAGAAACCCTTCGAATTAATTTAAGTATTTTAGAAACTTCATTTTTACCTGAGAGAGTTGTATGTTGTTGACGTCATAAGAAGTTCTAAACCTAAAGACAATATGGAATAATTCATTTTGGAACGATTCATTTTAAGTTTATAAATTTTTATGATGTCAGTATATAAGAAATATAATGTTACGAAGGAGAAATAACGTTGTTGATCACGTGACTAATTTGAAGCATGCTGCACGTTTTTCTTTGTTTTCTTCATCTTTGCTGTGAGGTGGACGATTTGAACTGGTAAAGGAACGTGCAGTATCAGTTGGTGACGTAAAGAACGCGTTGTGTGAAGTCGAGGACGTAAAGAACGCGTTGTGTGAAGTTGGTGATATAAAGAATGCGGAGCATAAAGATGGCGACATAAAGGAACGCTGAGTGTGAAGGTGGCAGCGTAAACAAACAGTAAAAAGACATTCAGTGTGAAGTTGGCTACGAAAACAGTTGGTGTACAGATTCGATGTGACCAGTAGAAGTGAATCCGGGCGACGAAGAACCACGTTACACAAGACATATAGCCGAGTAAGACTATTTCTTCCTCTCAAAGCAAGTTGGATTGGTGGGCTAGCCTGCGATTTCGCAGCTACTGACTTAGCTGTTGGAGCCGTGTTCGTGTCAGGAGGCCGCATTTTCGCAACAATATTTATACGCTTTATATGCTACTTTTTCAATTTTAATCATCAAAGTGGCCACTGAGAACTCTTTCTCTTTTGTTTACACTCTTGTGCCCAACGCATACGCACACAGAAAATACACACTTTATTTGCCATTAAGGCGACGAACATTTGGGGAAGGATTTCAAGGAATAATCTGAAATCACAGGTGGTAGGATGAAATCGATTTCAAATTATCCCTAGTTTCTCACCTTAATCTGAACGTGATTTCATGTTACCTGGAAATCAGCTGAATGAGGGTGAGTGGTAATTTGAAATGGCTATGCCAGCATACTTTAAAAAAAAAACCCCATCAGATGTGAGATTGTATGTATGTCTGTTTGGTATATTATACATCTCAGAATATGCCCACGTGACCTTTCTTCTAGTTTAAAAAAAAAACAACCACGTCAAGGATGAACTATCTCCGAGTTTGTTTCTAAAAAGATTACGACTGCGTTAAATTTATGGAAGAGATACTTATTGAGAATGGGAGTACTGTTAGACGGATAAATGATACAAATTAAATTAGATTAGATACAAATTACATTAAATTAGATGTAACGTATCAGAAAAACTACATAAATTGGGAATCAAATGTCTAAATATCATTTAACGACTACTTGAATATTAGAATATTAAAGAGGGCAGTCTTTCTGCTAGTGTATGTAATAAATGACAGTAGGAAGTATGATTATACGATACGTAAAGATTGGTAAAACACTTTTATATTAAACACATATAATTTAAGCAATTGCAATAAGGGTAACCTACTCACACAAGGATGTGAAGCTGTCTACAATGTAGGATCAGAAAGCCTCAACGCCTCAGGTCATCATTGGCTCCGATTGCTTGCTGCAAAAATGGGTCCTCAAAAACTACGTTTAAATAATTTCGTTTTCTACCGAGCTGTAAAAAGTCCCACAATCTCTAAGACATTGGCCTTGTTGTTATACCTCTAATGTGATTTTTTAAACCACGTTTCATAAAAAAATTCGTTTGTTATTTGTCTCCTTTCCTCCTTCAATCTACACAATATTTGATTTGTCCTTTTTTTAGTCTGATCACTAGAGTCAGTATGCTTCACTTTCCTGTCGGATCTCCATCAAATTCAGGCACTCTGTGGATTTTTGGCATCTTCCCATAAAGTGCATTTACTCACGATCACTCTATTCTTTTGTTTCCTCTTTCTTTCTTTGGTTTCCATCTCCAAATACCCTCGCTCACCAATCGCTGCAAGACCATTTTAGTAATTCTGCTACTCATAGTTTCAGGCGGGTTTGTGATAGAAGAGGAGACATCTTGGCTTCTCAGTTGTCGTCATCCCTTTTAAGCGGGATGGGCTACTCCACATGAAGAAAATTCTAACTGGGCCCCACCTGTGAGGTCATGCGCTGTTTATCTTGATATGAGATCATCATGTCGCGCACATATGGTTGTGATGCATGTGCCTGGTGTACCCTTATCAGACAGGTAGTCATGATGGGAAAAATGGGCTTCGTATATTTTATCCCAGTGTCACTTTGATGACATGCACTGCTCTCTCACTCAATAATAATAATAATAATAATAATAATAATAATAATAATAATAATAATAATAATAATAATAATAATAATAATAATAATGCACAGTATGGTTATAAAATATTTGATAAAAATATAAATCATCTCATTTACATGGATGATTTAAAGCTCTTTGCAAAAAATGACCAACAACTCAAAGGCCTACTAGCGATTGTTAAACAATTCAGTGATGACATCAGGATGCAATTTGGCCTTGATAAATGTGCAAAAGCTACCTTTATCAAAGGAAAAATGACAAATACATCTAATGTGAACCTTGACCAGCAAAATGTCATAAAAGAGTTAGAACCAGCGGAGAGCTACAAATACCTAGGGGTAATTGAAGGGGACAATATCAAGCACTCAGTGATGAGGGAAAGGATCAGAAGAGAATGTTATCGCAGGGTGAGAGCAATACTGAAGACTGAGCTGAACGCGAGAAACAGGATCGAAGCGATCAATGCTCTAGCCATACCAGTCGTGACTTACAGTTTCAACATCGTTAACTGGTCAATTACTGAAATATGTAATGTTGACAGAAAAATACGAAAACTGTTGACAATGCATAGAATGCACCACCCTAAGGCAGATATAGAACGTCTTTATCTGCCAAGAAAAGAAGGAGGCCGAGGACTTTTACAGCTGGCATTATCAATGAAGGTAGCCACAATTGGCCTAGACACCTATCTGAAAAACTCTGAGGACTGGATGCTAAAACTTGTCTTAAAATATGAAAGCAAGAAAGCATCTTACTCAGTAACAAAACAGGCAAAGGAATATCTAAGTGAATTCCAATTGCAACAAATTCAAGAATTAGACGAACTAGAAACACCTGCAGAAAAAGCTAAGCGCTTGAAAACCCGTGCTAAAATTGCTGCCTTAGCTATTATGACTGAAAAATGGCATGGAAAACCTCTCAATGGCAAATACCCAAAGAGAGCGAATAATGCAGATATTGACAAAGCCCTTACCCACCAATGGTTAATGGCCTCTGGCTTAAAATCAGAAACAGAGGGGTTTATCATAGCAGCCCAAGATCAATGCCTACCTACAAAGAACTACCAGGCCAACATATTAAAGAACGGCAGCTCCCCATTATGTCGTATATGCCAACAACAAAATGAGACCATCGATCATGTTGTCTCCATGTGCAGTCTGCTTGCGCCTACAGAGTATCTCAACAGGTATGATAGAGCTGCACAATATATTCACTGGGTAATATGCAAAAACCTGGACTTGCCCCATGATAAAAACTGGTGGGAACACAAACTACCCCCAGTACTTGAAAATGATCACATTACACTCCTCTGGAACTTCACCATTCAAACTGACAGAAAGATAGACGCAAATAGGCCAGACATCATACTGAAAGACTTCAGACAAAAATCATGCCTCCTCATTGATATGACTGTCCCAATCGATATAAACGTATCTGTCAAGACCTACCAAAAACTGAGCAAATATAAAGATCTTGAAATAGAAATTAGCAAAATGTGGAATCTGAAGACGAAAACAATACCTATTGTCATAGGTGCCCTGGGAATGACAGCGAAACGGGCTGATTACTACCTAGATCAGATTCCAGGAAACCCCAAAATGGCTGAAGTTCAAAAGATAGTGCTCATGGGAACTGCCCATATCCTACGTAAAATACTGTCTATGTTATCTCAAATTTTAAAGCAAACACATAATTTTCTTATGGTTTCTTAAACATTCACTTGAACAAAACTGTACAAATCCAAATATATGGTACCCTAGGCATAACACCTACATGAACTTCTAACTTGTTGTCTCTTGAGGTCTCTGGGTGAGACTTGGATCCAACTTGTACAAATGCAAAACAAAAGTCAAACATAAAATAATAATAATAATAATAATAATAATAATAATAATAATAATAATAACAACATCGAAAAATACCTTAGGAATGAGAACCCAGGTTCGAAATTTCCCCAAGACACCTGATGAAGGCTGGAGGGTATATCAGCCGAAACGTTGTGTTAACAACAAACAAGATGAGGACAAATATCCGTCAAATGTAAATAATGTAAATAATGTACTCATATGTTTGTTTATGTTGTTGTTTAATCCTCAGCTGAGCCCTGATGGAAGCGATCTATAATTGAAGGCAGTGATCATGTCGTCTTTTTGTATATTTAGAACTACATTGTCTAATGTATCTGTTTTTCTATCATTTCGCTTGTTTCAATCAATGGACTGCGGCCATATTGGGGTACTGCTTTGAAGAATTTGAAGAACAAATTGACCCCTGTACTTAGTTTTAAGTCTAGTACTTTTTTTGTATCGGGGATTTTTGCGGAACCGC
>NC_142931.1:125050094-125052594 GCF_046866305.1 Octopus bimaculoides
CCCTTTGGCAGACTGTGCTACATTCTCCAGTGCTTGGGTCACTGAAGCATCAAAAGTTGGTATGAAAACCTGTGCTAAAACCGCTGACTTAGATATTCTTATTGATAAATGGTAAGAAAAACCTCTCAATGGCAAATACCTAAAGAGAGCTGATAATGCCGATGTTGACAAAGCCCTTACTCATCGATGGTTAGTGTCTTCTGGCTTAAAATCAGAGACAGAATTAGATGGTTAGTGTCTTCTGGCTTAAAATCAATGTCTAGCTACAAGAAGCTACCAGACCAACATCTTAAAGAACGACAATAGCCCAACATGTCGTGTATGTAAACAACAAAATGGAACCATTGATCATGTTGTCTCCATGTGCAGTCTTCTTGCGCCTAGAGAGTATGATAGAGCAGCATAATATATTCATTGAGTAATTTGCAAAAACCTGGACCATGATAAAAACTGGTGGGAACACAAACCACCTCCAGTGCTTGAAAATGACCACATCTCACTCCTCTGAAATTACACCGTTCAAACTGACAGAAAGATAGATGCGAATCGGCTACTTCAGACAAAAACCATGCCTCCACGTTGACATAACTGTCCCAATCGATATAAATGTATCTGTCAAAACCTACCAAAAACTGAGCAAGTATAAAGACCTTGAAATAGAAATTGGTAAAATGTGGAACCTGAAGACTAAAACAATACCTGTTGTCGTAGGTGCCCTAGGAATGATAGCAAAAGGGACTGATTGTTACCTAGCTCAGATACCAGGAAACCCCAAAAGGCAGAAATTCAAAAGATAGTGCTCGTGGGAACTTCCCATATCTTACGTAAAATACTGTCTATGTAATCTCAAATTTTAAAACAAACTTATAATATTCTGATGTTTTCTTAAAAATTCTGTAGAACAATTCTATGTACAAAACCAAATATATGACACCCTAGGCATAACACCAACATGACCTTCTAACTTGTTGTCTCTTGAGGTCTCTGGGTGAGCTTTGGAGTCAACTTGTACAAATGCAAAGCAAAAGTCAAGCATATAATAATAATAATAATAATAATAACAACAACAACAACAACAACAACAACAACAACAACAACAACAACAACAATAATAATGATAATCCTTTCTACTATAGGCACAACGCCTGACATTTGGGGGAGGGGATAGTTGATTACATCGACCCTCAGTGTTTTACTGGTAATTAATTTATCGATCTTGAAAGAATGAAAGACAAAAAACTCAGAACGTAAAGATGGACGAAATGCCGCTGAGCTTTTCGCCCGGTGTGCTAACGATTCTGCCAGCTCACAGCGTGCCCATTAAAGACAGGGGAGTGAAAATGGTGGCAGTAAATGAAGCAGAAGTAATGAGAAGATCTATATTACATGGATGCGATGATGATCAACAAGACATAGTGAAGATGATGTGCCGATATATTTGAGAAGACTAATTTTTGTCTTTATTAATAAACTTCGATTTCCATTATTGTTGTAGAGTAAAATATTTCGTTGCTATCTTGTAACTGGAAATGATTAATTTAGATTGTCGATCCCCTCCAATCTTAGATATGCTGATAGGCGCCAGCTAAAATTAGAAACCGAAAGAATAGATTGTTTTTGGACTGTTTCAAACGGGAAATATAACTGAAACCAACAAGATTATCAGGGCTGTGGCTAAGATTACGGCGGAAAGATTTGGATACAAAGGAAGAGAATAAACAGTACAAAGCAATACATAACGAACCATATTGGCGTAGACGAATTTGTGAGAAAAAAAGTTAAAAAGACATTTCAGAGAAGCTGATAGATTGAAAAGAAGGGAAATGTAAAATGAAGGCATAAGAATAAGACTGGAAAGAACACATGGAATAGAAGTTAAAGGATATGATGTAATATTGGAAGAATTGAAACAAAGAGCAGCAGCAATCAAGGCAGAATTGGAGAGATATGACAACAGAACAAAACAATTCAGGCAGAACAGATTGTCTGAAGCAAATAAAAAAAAAAGAACTTTTTGAGGAATTAGATGGGTAATTATATCTAACATCGATGCAGACGAAAGCAGAGGGAGAGAATCGGGGATCAGCCTGTTGAGCAAAATGATAAAGCAGAGTGGCTGCATGAAATCCAAGATAGGTTAAGAAATATACAGGATCAAGACAACATGAAAATAAATACAGAAAAGATAAAAAGACAGAGAAATATAATACTAAACTGGAAGAGCTCTAGGCCAGATGATGTCCTAGGTCGTGGGATGAAGACGCTGAGAGGGCTTCATGAAAGGCTAGCAGAATAAATGGATAAGCGCTTTGCAGGAAGGTACAGTACCCAGCTGGATGATAAAGGGTAAAGATATTGTTATGCGTCAAGGATCTTGAGAAGGGTAACTTTCTGTTCAACTTTCGACCAATAACGTGTGTTCCGCTAATGTGGAAATTACTGTCGGGTGTTTTGGTCGGTGAACTGAATGGATACTTAAGAAAACAGGGTGCTACCTATC
>NC_142931.1:125065094-125082594 GCF_046866305.1 Octopus bimaculoides
TGCAGTCTAGTACGCATTCATTCACACATATATATACCTTCATACACTAACACACCTTCGTAAATATATACACCTGTATACACATACACACGAATGCACACGTACATCTTCACACAAATATCATGCACACACACACACACCTTTACACATGCGCACGCCTTTCACACGCACAAACCTTCACATACCTTCACACACAAACACACACATACTAACACACACTGACACTTGCATACACATATCCACATATGCACACACATACATTACTATACACACACATCTTCATCTTCATACACACACCCCTACAAAGAGTGTACATCTACCATCTTCCTCATATCATCCAGAGAGAGAGAGAGAGAGAGAGGAAGAAAGAAAGAGAGAGAGAGAGAGAGAAAGAGAGTCAGAGAGAGAAGAGGGAGGGAGAGATAGTCAGAGAGAGAGGAAGAGTGAGGGAGAGAGAGTGAGAGTGTAATGCATATTCATATACATACACATACACGCACACAAACACACACCATAAACAAAGAAATGGACCTCCGTCGATTTCGACGATAAGCAGTTCAGTTTTTCATCCAAATACCTACACACACACCTTAACATGCATATACACGCATATCGATACACACGCGAGCACACACCTACAGACGTGCGTACATACATACATACACACACGCGCAGTCTTTAACTCAACGTGTAAGTGGACGAGTATTCCACAGACACGGGTATCCTTAATGATGATTCTCAGGTAAATGCTGTGTGAGTCTGTGTGAATAAGTGTGTGTGTGTGTGTGAGAGTGAGTATGTGTGTATGTGTGTGTGCGTGTGTGTGCGTGTGTGTGTGTGTGTGTGTGTGTGTGTGTGTATGTGATAGAGGAAGGGCTTCTACTAACATGTTCAATCCCTTTATGTAGGGGCTTCCACACGACTTCCGCTACCCTTATTTCACTCGACACCGAAATTAATCTTTTTATCTTTTGCTTGTTTCAAGTCATTGCACTGTGGCCATGCTGGAGCACCGCCTTGAAAAATTTTAGTCGACCAAACCTAACCCAGTACCCATTTTTAAAATTTGATCAGTCTCTTTTTGTCGAACTTCTAAGTGACGAGAACGTAAAAACATCGACACAGCTTTGTCAAGTGGTGGCGAAGTACAAACACAAAGCCACACACACATATGCATATGCATATATATATATATATATATATATATATATATATACATATATATATTTATGTATATGTTATATATATTTATATATATATTATATATATATATGTATGTATGTATGTATATATACATCGGTCTATCTATCTATCTATCTATCTATCTGCCATGCATCTTTCAGTTTCCCTCTACCGAATCCACTCACAAGATGTTAATCAGCCGGAGGCTTATTGTATGAGACACTCTCCCAAGCAGTCACACAGTGGAACTGAACCCGGAAGCATGTAGCCGGGAAGCAAACATCTTACCACACAGCCACACCTGTTAAGGTAAAAAAAAAAAAATATATATATATATATATGAGTCCAAGGATGTCATGCAATGGAATCGATCTTGAACCCTTGCGATTGGAAACAACGTGACAGACAAATTGACAGAAACACTTAAATAATAATAAAAAAAAAAACACAGACACCTTCGTATGCACACCTGTGTACACGCATTTATAAAACCTCCAAAACACACATACACACACATACTCACACACATGCACACACATATTTTCATATAACTACACACTTTCACATCTACATACAGACATACTTACCTGTGAACTCACCGACACGCACACGTACGCATAACAGCACATACACACACACCGAAGCTTATAGAACCTCCTTCATATAACCACACACACACACACACATGCACACACTCACACATATGCATACACATATAACCTTCATGTCTACACACACGTCCTACCCACACTATTTAAGCACGTGCTGGTACGTACACGCCCACACAGCTCCATTGACGCGCTCACTACCATACAACACTACATACACATACACACACGCACATGGAGACACACACATACACTTTCGCACATTCACATGCAGATACACACGCATACAGTTTCACGCCTACACGTTCACACGCACACACATATGTACATATACGACGACACATCTTCGCACACATTCTAAGCAGCTCAACCTACGCACTTACACATGAACACATACACACATTGGTACATATAAAACTATAGAAGTACACACTTACACACACACACACACACACACACACACACACACACACACACACACACACACACACACACACGCGCGCGCGCACACGCACATACACATATATATATTTATATGCACACACACATATGCATACATACATACACCCGTACACATCTTTACACCTACGCACCAACACACAATCACACAAACATACACACAGTCACAGATATATTCCCACAACTATGCACGCAGAGAAGCCACACAACCTACACACTAACACACGAACACAAACACACTAATACATATAAAGCCACAGAAGTACACATTTCCGTGTACATACGCACGCGCCTCGCACACTATCACACATTATCTCTAATACACAAACGCACTAACATACAATCTCTCACAAATGCATATATACATGCATACAGCATACACACGTACATATACATACACACCTACACATATAGAGCCATCCATGAACTCACATTCATATACATACACACGCACACATTCACACCTTCGCGAGCCAGTGAGTGGGTATTTACGTGGTCAGTGGAATTTTCAGAAATAGCAGCCAAGTGTCCTTCAAATCACACTCGCTGACGCATTGCAAAGGGAGGATCGAACTGGGTGATGTCGTCCTCAATAAACAATACTTAGTGGGGGAAAGAATGGGTTGGTCATGGCCAGAACGCCTTTGACAATTGGCTTGGACTGACGAGGACGACTTGGGGGTGGTGGGGTTAAGCAACCACCACCACCACCACTGCCACCATAACGACCACTAAAACGACAACCATAATCATCATCACCATCATCATCAGCTGCAGCAGCAGCAGTAGTAGCACCCCCACCCCACCCCAACCCCCATCACCGTTACCACCACACAACTACAACCTCAACCACATGAACAACGATAAATATTTTGACAGATTTGACATAGTGTGTAACAAGATTTTTCCCTTTGTATTACAGGTACAATCAATCAGGGGGATTCCATGCAGTTTCCATCTATCCAGATAGCGTTTGAGTTCCGATCTCACCAGAGTTGATATTGTCTTTTATCTTTCATCCTTTCGAGGTCGATAAATTAAGTACCAGTTACACACTGGGGGGGGGGGGGGGGGGGGTCAATGTAATTGACTAGTCCCCCTCCCCCTAAATTTCAGGCCTTGTGCTTTAGTAGAAAGGATTATTATAAAAGGGCAGTACATTGACAATTGTTAGTGTTGGACAATACTTGGCGTTATTTGTTTTGGTTCTTTACGTTCTGAGTTCTAATCCCGCCGAGGTCGACTTTGGCTTTCAATCTTTGGATGTTGATAAAATAAAGTACCGGCTAAGTACTTCAGTCGACGGCATCAACTAAGCCCCTTTTCTCAATTTCAGGTCTAGATGCTATTAAGCGCGGCGGCTTGGGAGAATCGTTAGAGCATTGGGGAAAATGCTCTGTAACATTTGGGCTGGCCCTTTACGCTCTGTGTTCAAACCCCGCCTACATCAACTTTGTATTTCAGCCTTTCGGTTCCAATGAGAAAACCTGCAGATTAGAACTGTTCCTTTGACCCCAAATTCCAGGCCTCTTGTCTACGTCAGAGCAGTTATTATAACTGAGTTCAAATCCTGTCGAGGGCAACTTTACTTTTCGTTCCTTCGGGGCCCATAAAATAAAGTACCAATCAAACACTAAGGGCAGTATACTCGACTAACCCCTTCCCTGCAACTCTGAAGTCTTGTATCTATTTTAGAAACAATTACAGAATAGCAAATGAATGGCAAAATCAGTAGAGCACCGGTTTTATAAAATGCGTTGACGTATCTTTTATTTTTTACTTCATTCAGTCATTGGACTACGGTCATGCTGGAGCATATCCTTGAAGGGTCTTGTCGAAAAATCGACCCTAGTAGTTATTTTTGAGCATTATTCTATCTGTTTCTCTTTCTACCGCTCTGTTACGGGGTGCAAACAAACCAGCACCGGTTGTCAGGTGGTTGTGGGTTACAAGCACACACACACACACAGTTATCCGGCGAGCTTCTTTCAGATTCCGTCCAAAAATCTACTCCTAAAACTTTGGTCAGCTCGGGGGTTGTTGTAGAAAACATTTGTCCATAGTGAAGCGCAGTGGGGCTGAACCCAAGACCACATGGTCAGGAAGTAAGCTTCTTAACCACACAGCCATGCTTACGTCTCTGCGAGTGCGTTTTGATTTTGATTTCTGCCATTGTCAAATCTTCCCTTTATCCTTGGCACTCTACGCTGATGCATTATGGAGGGGGTTTGTCCCTCCTAGATCGATGCTATAAGTATCAGTTATAAATTGGTAGCAAGGGCATCCAGCCGTTGAAACCATGCCAAAATAGACTGCGTAGCATGGAGCAGTCATCTGCCTAGCTGACTCCTGTCGAACCGTCCAACTCATGCCAGCATGGAAAGCGGACGTATGATGATGATGATTATGAGGATGATGATGATGATGATGATTTCATACTACATGCGATTACTTGTTTATTCTTGACCCTCAGTTGCAGCAGCAGCAGCAGCAGCAGCAGCAGTAGTATGGTAGTAGTAGTAGTAGTAGTAGTAGTAGTAGTAGTAGTAATAGTACGAGGAATATTTGTAGTAGTTGCAGTATTATTATTATTATCATCATCATCATCATCATCATCATCATTATTATTATTATTATTATTATTATTATTAGTAGTAGTAGTAGTAGTAGTAGTAGTTAATGTTGCAGTATTTGCAATAGAGAAACTAATGTTAGTAATGTTAGTAGAAGTAGTTGTACAAATGGTTGTTGCGGTGATAGTACATGTAGTAGTAGTAGTAGGTGTTGCAGTATTTGCAAAACAGAGACTAATGGCAGTAATGTTAGTAGTGGTAGTTGCAATGGTAGTAGTAGTAGTAGTAGTAGTAGTAGTAGTAGTAGTAGTAGTAGTAGTAGTAATAGTAGTAGTAGTAGTAGTAGTAGTAGTAGTAGTAGTAGTAGTAATGGTAGTAGTGGTGGTGCTGGTGCTGGAGAAGAGGGAGTAACGGTAGTAGTGCTAATAGTATTTACTGCTGTAGTTATGTTAGTAGTAGCAGCCCCTATTAACTACAGCATAACAACGAGGGCGGCTGTACGCAGTCGTTCGAACAGTTAGAAATAGCAGCTAAATGTCTCTCAAATCACACCTAACCATCTTAAAATTACATAAATAAAGGATCGATTCGAGTAATGTGGTGCTGGTTCTCCTGAAAACAGTCGATGGTCACAGCTGGAATAGTTTTCTTCATAGGTTTGCGTGCACTACGAGGGTTGACCTAGCGCTAAACAGCAAGATCTGCAATAAAAAGAACAGCAGCAACAATAATAATAATGGTTTCGTATTTTGGCACAAGGCCAGCAATTTTGGTGGAGAAGTAAGTCGATTACATCGACCCCAGTGTTCAACTGGTACTTATTTTATCGAGGCACGAAGGGATGAAAGGCGAAGTCGATCTCGGTGAATTTGTTCTCAGAGCGTAAAGACGGACGAAATACCGCTAAGCATTTCGTTCGGCGTGCTAACAGTTCTTATTTCTTTATTGCCCACAAGGGGCTAAACATAGAAGAGACAAACAAAGATAGACAAAGGGATTAACTCGATTACATAGACACCAGTGCATAACTGGTACTTAATTTATCGACTCCAAAAGGATGAAAGGCAAAGTCGACCTCGGTGGAATTTGAACTCAGAACGTAACGGCAGACGAAATACTGCTAAGCATTTCGCCCGGCGTGCTAACGTTTCTGCCAGCTCGCCGCCTTTAATAATAATGATAATAATAATAATCCATTTTACTTAAGGTACAAGACCTAAAATTTTGAGGAAGGGGACTAGTCGATTACTTAATTTATCGAACCCAAAAGGATGAAAAGCAAAGTCGACCTCGGCGGATTTTGAACTCAGAACGTAACGGCAGACGAAATACTGCTAAGCATTTCGCCCGGCGTGCTAACGTTTCTGCCAGCTCGCCGCCTTTAATAATAATGATAATAATAATAATCCATTTTACTTAAGGTACAAGACCTAAAATTTTGAGGAAGGGGACTAGTCGATTACTTAATTTATCGAACCCAAAAGGATGAAAAGCAAAGTCGACCTCGGCGGATTTTGAACTCAGAACGTAAAGACAGAAAAAATACAGCTAAGCATTTTGCCCGGCGTGCTAACGATTCTGCCAGCTCGCCGCCTTTAATAATAATAAACCGTTCCAATTTTGGCACAAGGCTGGCAATTTTGTGGGGGAGGGCGACGTCGATTATATCTACTCTAGTACCCAACTGGTATCCCTTCCAGGGATTTATGAAATATAAGTTAAGAACTGAAGGCTGTAAAATTGCCAACAAGAGTTTATTAATCCCTCAGCTTTCAACAGCTTTCAAGGTGACAAGTGACGGTGCTAAACTAAGCTTCAGATAAAGCCTATCACCCAAATTGACCACGCTGAGATCTGAGCTCAGATCATAAAGCGTCCTATCTGAGGCTCTAATGATGTCACCAGTCCACTGTCCAAGACTGATACTTTGTTTATCCCCGAATAGATGAAAAGCAAAAGTTAACATCAACCGAATTTGAATTCATAATGGAAAGAGCTGGAATAAACCCCACAAAATTTTCCATCCTACGCTCTAACGTATTTGCCAATTTTCCGCTTACAGTTGCAGTGCTTTGCCTTCTGAGCTCAAATTTCATTAAGGTCAGTTCCGGATTTCCTCCTTTCAGGGGTCTAAAACTTAAATTACAAACCAAATGCCGGATCGATAGTATGAACTTTACCCGCCCCCGCCGCCCCAAATTTCGGGCCCTGTGCTTTTGTAAGCAGCCATCATAAAGAATGACAAAGGTGTGGGAGCCAAAAGATCGTCATGCAGTATTCAGTTACGATCTTTTACATTCTACATTCAAAATCCACCATGGCCAATTTTAACCTTCCAGGTATTTAAGAAATATTTACCTGTTAAGTACTGGAGGTTGTGAAATTAGCAACACTCCAGGAGGTTATTAAAATCTTTCTACTATAGGCACAAGTCCTGGGATCTTGGGTGAGTGAATTACTTCGATTCCAATGCTCAACCATCACTTATTTTATCGATACCGAAAGAGATGAAAGGTAAAGTCGACGTTGGAAGAATTTGAACGTGAAGAGCTGGTAGAAATGCCAATAAACATTTTGGCTGAGACGCTAAGGATTCTGACAGAATGTCACCTTTTAGAATAATCCTTTTTACTGTCGATATTGAGCCTGAGATTTGGGGGAGGGGGCTAGTCGACTACATCGACTTTGATGCTTGATTGGTTCTTTTGATACTTGTTTTATCGAATCCTAAAGGAATAGTCGACCTCAGCAGAAATTGAACTCAGAACGTAAAGCCGGTGGAAATGCCGCTAAGCATTTTGTTCGACGTGCTAACGATTCTGTCAGCTCGCCTCCTTAGAAGTTTATTAAACTGACAACATCCAAAATTCGTTATTTCATTCTAGTGTCAGTAACTGTTTAACAAAATTGATAGAGCGTCCGAGAAATTGCGTCCTTTTGCATTTCGAGTTCAAATCCCACTGGCCTCAGTTCTGTGTTTCATTCGTACGGAGTCGATAAAATAAATATTTCATTGATACCCGAAAGGATGAAAGGTAAAGTTGACCTCGGTTAGATTTGAAATCAGAACGTAAAAAAAGCTGGAAAAACCATCACTAAGATTTTTTTTGTGAGACGTTTTAACGAATCTGCGAGCTCACCGTTTTACTCCTTCGTCAAACTAATATAGTTTAAAAGCATAATGAAAAAATGGAGAAAATTGAAAAGAATAAACCGAAGCTAAAATAAAGGGATGGGTACCATTTGTTTACTTTTAGCTCTGTAGAAATTCACATAATGCAGATATAAAATATGAACAACACTATGTATTTTAGCTACATTGATATTCACTTTCCTGCTACCCTATAAAAATAGACGAAGAAGGACAATTAATATACGTCATTAAATACATTATTTATTAATTTTTTTCTCAAGGGTACCATTCTCTTTGCTTTAGCCTAAGCCGATTCAATTAAACTTTTAACATACTGAAAAAATTTCGAAAACTTAATCCTTTTGTTACTAATATTTCTGTTGAAATACACTGCCCGTGTTTCAATTAATTTTTGATAATAATGAATTCATTAAAATAATATTGTTGCTATTAAGTTGTTTTTGAATTAAGGTGTTTTGAATATAAATTAACATGAATCTGTGATGGAAGTTTTTTTTATATTTAAATCACTTTAAAACAGGAAGTTTGTATCATCGAACCAGAGATGGTCTCTGCTAGGTGGTACCAAGATTTGACCAATAGGATTGTTTTCACTTATGTTTAGTTAGTAGTGATTAGTCAGTAGATGGTAGTGGGGATTTAACAGGACGGGGAAGGAACTATGTCACGAGCTCTCCTCTCCCTACCATCCCTACTGCAAATAAGAACACTGCTTTCAAATCTTGGTACAAGGCCAGAAATTTCGGGGGAGGTGGTACTTCGATAACTTCGACATTAGTACTCAACTGGTACTTATTTTATCGACCTTGAAAGGATGAATGGCAAAAATCAAACTCGGCGGAATTTGAACTCAGAACGTAAAGACATCGCTAAGCATTTTTCCCGGCATGCCAACGATTCTGCTAGCTCGTCGCCTTGGACACAAAGAAGAATATTAGCAAACTTCAGGCCTTATTGAATCCTATTTGGAATAACCTTTGAGCAAAATTAAAATCTTTCTACTATAGGTTCAAGGTCTGAAATTTTGCGGGGAAGGGCTGGTGGATTACATCGACTCCAGTACTCATCTCTTACTCTATATTATCGACCCCGAAGCTGTGAAAGGCAAAGTCAACCTCAGCCGTATTGGAACCTAGGATGTAAAGAGTCGGAAGAAATGCCGTTAAGTATTTTGTCCGACGTGCTAACGATTCTGTTTTAAAATCCAAGATGATTTTGTCTCCCTTTCAACAGAAATGTATGGCTGTATGTAAGGCGGTGAGCTGGCAGAAACGTTATCATGCCGGGCGAAATGTTTAGCAGTATTTCGTCTGCCGTTACGTTCTGAGTTCAAATTCGCCGAGGTCGATTTTGCCTTTCATCCTTTCGGGGTCGATAAATGAAGTACCAGTTACTCACTGGGTCGATGTAATCGAGTTAATCCCTTTGTCTGTCCTTGTTTGTCCCCTCTATGTTTAGCTCCTTGTGGGCTATAAAGAAATAAGAAATGTACGGCTATATAAAGGATCCATACTCTAACTCTTCTATTTATCCCAAGGAGATGATTTTAAGAACTTTGTGTGCAGTAGCCTGGTCATTGCCTCAATATGAGATTTACTGTCGTGTCCCTGGGCAAGTTCCAGATTTCTAAGAAACAAGAGCATCCTGCCTTTCATAGGAAATCAATAAATATATTGTTGCAAATGTCAACTTCCTGTATGAGTGAACAAAATTTTTTTCTTAAAGTATCGAGAGCAGAGACAGAAATAGTTACCTTTCAAATGAAAATTAAATCTGCGTGTGTTTATCAAAAGTTCGACTCTGAGTATTTGTAAACGAAAAAGACAAGTACAGGTTTCTCATTACGAAATCAAATTTCAATATCTAAATTGGCTTCAAAAATAATATTGCTTTATTTATCTTATGCTAGTTTTTTTCAAGATTGTCAATAAAGGATTAAGTTATTGTAGAAGCTGTTATGCTTTCGTTCTGTTTATATGCGCTATATCAAGTTGTTAGTTATAATTATTTTTTCTGAATATAAAAGTGTGATTTATATTTTTCGTGTGAATGAAATCCTCTTTATGTGGTTTCTCGAATAAGCAGTTTGATCTTATTTTGTTATTATTTGGAATGTCAATAAACTTGAGAAAGATTTAAGCTATTTATTTATTTACTTAAAACCTGTTCTCAGAAAAATATATTATGTTTGTCTTATGGAAATTAATTTTACGAAAGAAAAAAAGATTAGTAAATTAATTTTACATAAGGGAGAAAGATTAGTAAATTATATATAATATTAGCAATCTCTATTTCATATTTGGAGCAAATGCAACATGGAAAACCAAATTAACTGTAGTATTCGTTCTGAGATAGTATCTTTTGTTGATGTGTTTAAAAGCATAGAAATATAATGATAGTTGGCGAAAATCGTCCAGCATGGCTAAATGCGCATTTCTGCCTCCTTGAGCTTCGTCAATAGTAATTTCGTCCCCTGGCAACCGCATTCTAAGATGAAACCTACCTTTACTGATATAGTAAAACAGAGATCGAAAAATCGCTGATACCGCAATTAGCCAGCAGGTTGGAAAAAAGGGTGACAGATGGAGTATTAGTTTAGATATGATGGACAGATGACTGTTTTAAACAAGCACTATTTCTGTCACCCATTACGAATGTATAATATTAATTTTATGTTGAGGATCCTTGAATACGAAATGTATTTCAAAGGGTAAAATTTTTGGGAGATATTGCTATGAGAAAGCAACATGGAAGCTTTTGTACACTATTCTAAATAAAAAAACAAATGGGATGGTCACGGTTGGTACGTCTTTGATTATAGATCAGCTTGATCAGGGCCAAACAATAACCATATCAGCAACAGTTATTATTATTCTGAAGCGCCACTAGGAAACCTAAGATTAGTCGAATTGCTTGAAATAATAGCCTTGTGCTCTTGAGGCTACACCCTATTATATTATAAAAGTTGAGAGAGAGAGATAGATAGATAGATAGATAGAGATAGATAGATAGATAGAGAGATAGATAGATAGATAGATAGAGAGAGAGAGAGAGAGAGAGAGCGAGAGAGAGAGAGAAAGAGAGAGAGAGAGAGAAAGAGAGAGAGAGAACGAAAGGAAAACCGAAAGAAACGAAGAAAGAGAAGGAGTAAGGCAGATGGAGAAATGTAGAGGAAAGACTTCTTTTTTCTCTTTCCAATCTAAGGCGAGTGATAGACGAATATCTGATGATGGCTTGACTAATCTTAGGAACGATGGTGACAGCCGATGAACTTTGAACGAAATCGTAGAAAGGATTAACTGATGGGAAAAGTGAATTTGATATAATGTAAAAAGTAAAACAAAAACACACTCAAATCACACTAGTTTTCAGGGAAATGTCTGAATTTTTAGTGAAACCAAGACAACAGAGGATGAAATATCTGTGTCTGACAGGAATATTATTCCAGGATCGTTTGCTACAGAGAGGTGATAGGACGGTGAGGGAGGATCTGAGCCGAAGCAAATCAACCGATATTGATGTAAGGGTTGATACATACATACATGCATGCATGTATGCATACATACATACATAATACATACATAGGTACGCACGTACTTACATACATACATACATACATACATACATACATACATACGTACGTACATACATACATACATACGAGGTAGGTACTGAAAAGTTCCTGGTTTTAAGGGTGTCACGAAAGGCTTGGTTGGAGGCCGAACTTCCCGAGTTCTTTTACAGGGTTTAGAAAAACTGAAGGACCGATGCCATAACAGTGTGAATCTGAGAGGGAAATATGTTGAATAAAATCATAATTATCTGATCCTCCTGTATTTTCTTTTACCCAACACACACACACACACACACACATACACACGCGCACGTACACACACCCACACATACGCACGAACAGATACACACACGCACGCACATACACACACACACACATACACTCGTTTTTAATAGACAAGATCAAAGGCCACCCTGTTTATCGAAAATGACTATCTTGTGTGTCCTTCCGCCTTTAAGACTACAGTGTATGACATGAGGGAGATTCAACTGTGATTTTATGGCAGTTCGAGGGACCACACTGAAATTTTTTTGGTGGCTCGTGCAAAAGTCATTTTAGAATATAGCCGGCCAAAATCATTTTAGAATACAGCCGGCCAAAATACAATCTGATCAACAGAATTTGTAATAATGTGTCACAAAGATGTTGAAATATAAGAGTTCCATCTGAAGAAAATTTACATCACTGAGAATCTGGAATGTCCGTTGATGAGAGGAAGAGCTGAATTCCAGGTTTGAAATAAATGTTTTTATTGCCAAATGTGTTTATATCTTTTTAATGTGTATATAAATACTGATTTAAAATTTTGGCACAAAGACAGCAATTTTCGGGGACAGATACTTTGTTTTATCGACCTCGAGACGATGAAAAGCAAGGTCAACTTCGGCGGAATTTGAACTAAAAACGTAAAGACGAATGAAATGCTATTAAGCATTTTGACCAGTGTGCCAACGATTCTGCCAACTAGCTGCCTTAATCTGTTTATAAATATTGGCTTCCAATTTTGGCACCAGGGCAGCAATTTCGGGGGATGGGCTAAGTCGATTCCATGGACCTCAGTATTCAACTGGTGTTTATTTTATCGATCCCTAAGGGACGATAGACAAAGTCGACCTTTGCGGAATTTGAACTCAGAACGTAAAGACGGTTGAAACGCCGCTATGCCCGGCGTACTAACGTTTCTGCCCGTTCGCCGTCATATTGTGTTTATAAATATTAACGGATGAAATACTCCATCTTAATATATAAATCTGAAGTTGTGTGTCTGTGTGAAGCCTTTTTGAATGTTTATAGAAATCCACATTTTCCACTTTTTCGTAATTTTTTTTCCATCAATGGAATTTTCTCGATGTGAACTTTCCAGTGCAGTAATTAGATTTTTAAAATTCCGTTTACTTTGTGCGATTTAAGGGAGATTTGGCTGTTGTTTCTAGCAACTTTTATATTTCATCCCTTCTACCTGGAACGCCATTCTTACACACGCGCTCAACATAAAAATATAGAGAGTAAGAGTTAAAGAGGGAGAGGGAGAGAGAGAGAAAGTGATACATACAACGTTATAGATTAAACTTTCATCTCAGTGTTCTTTACCTATTTTTCATAACATAGATACGTAAAAACACACACAACCACACATACATGACCTGTGACAACAACATACACATTGCTCTCAATCTCTATTCATTTCTCCCCCTCTTCCTCTCTCGCTCTCTCAAACGTATACACGTGCAAGTAAACACAATCATTCACATCGTGGTATATTTACAAAACATTGATGGCATAACTACAGAGTTGTATCCCCCAACTTTGGAAGGTCATAACTTTCATAAAAATGAATATTTTTTTAATGAAAATTTCTATGCATATATTATTTATTATGTAGATTCCAAATATACAAAAATTTTCGGTGAAAGTGTTTTGGAAGGGGGTGGGGTACAATATTCGGAAATTCCACTTAAATTCCTCTTAACTTCCAGGAAAATGAATATTTTTTCATGAAATTTTGTACAAATGTACCTTGATGTATGTACATTTCAAGCATGTAGGAATTTTGAAAGAAACAACTGCAGGTTATTTTTGAGAAGTGTTCCCCACTCTATTATGTGCTTATGTGCATCCTTAGATTTCTAATGAAGTAATAGGCAGTGAAGAGAAGCAGTCATAAGAAAACTTTTAACTACCCCTATTCCTTTCTCTCCCCCTCTCTACCTCTTCCTCTCTCGCTCTCTCAAAAGCATACACGTGCAAGTACACAATCATTCAGTAAAATATAACTCATGTTCGTCAATGTTTTGTAAATTTACCACGATTTTCACTAGGGTGTTAGGGTTAGAGTTTTAGGGTCAGGGTTAGGGTTTAGGATTAATGTTACGGTTACGTTTTTTAGGGTCAGGGTTAGGGCTAGGGTTAGGGTTTAGGGTTAGTGTTAGGGTTAGTGTTAGGATAAGGTTTAGGATTAGGGTTGGGTAATCATGCGGGTGTTAATCTGAAAAATTACAGATATGTGAAAAGTACCGACCCTGCCATCTATTATAACTTTTGTTGTTCTGTTTAATATATACATAGATTATGCCTCCAAAGAAGAGAGTTTGCTGGGGAAAGACAGCAACCGGTTTAAAATGACAGCCACAGACTGCAGCAATTCACCACATTCCAGTAGCTACTTTGAACATAATGCAAAATGGTGCATCAACACCTTCTGCCCAATCTGATAGAATTCTGGCAAAACTGTTTAGCAACAGATCGCCAGCAATTGCTTCATCACAAATTGCCATCCTAGCTCCTGTGAAAAGGGATTACCCTGCTATGTATAATCAGGGCAGCGCAAAACAGCCTTCAGACTTTCCCTATTAATTTCATCGTCTTTTAAATTATGAACATATTTACATCATAAGGGTTTTTTCGTTGTAAGGCTTTCTTTTTTAGTTGATTTTCAGCTAGCAAGACTTATCGTAGATAGCATAATGAGTTACACCCGGACAAGGTCGGATTATACTGCTAGTGACCTATAAACGAAAGCTCTTCTGACGAGATTATTACAATATCAAGATTAAGAAAATGCTTCTAGGGAAAAATTAATAGAGATTATTCACAACTCTCTTTATACATAACAAACCTAACAGAACATGGAGAATTAAACACTAAAAATAAGTAACTAAACAAACTGGGGCAAGTCGCTTAAAAAGACAGCCAAATTGAAAAAATAAACATTCTTCTTGCTAGGTGAAACAGTAACATATCAGGTTAGCATATAATAATAGGTAGTCTTAAATCGATATGCGAGATATCTCTTTTGTTCAAATATCTCATTTTACAATCTTACATGAACGCTTAATCCAATTGTGCGGAAAGATAAAACTAAAATAGTTGAAGTTATGTATCTGACTTATAGATAGGAAAGTATAATATAACTGCTCGTATAATAAAAGACGTTGATGATTCGGCGAAGGAGTTTCTACGTGGTCGCTGCCTCGCGATACCAAATTTACCTGAAACCACCGACCTTAAAATTGGTAAAATGTAATGGTTAAATGTAATACTAAATAAATTTTGTTTGAAAATGAAAAAGAAAAAAGAATGATCATATCTTCAACGAGGTCTTTGAATATGAATCTGCCGGATCAAATCTGACTTGCGACTAAACGACCGTACTACCAAAAGCAAACGTTGTATAACAACTAGCTAGATGTGTGTGCACGTGTGCGCGTGTGTGTGTGTGTGTGTGTGTGTATGTGTGTGTGGGTGTGCCCGCGTATAAAAGTTAATACGTGTTTCAGTATGTGTGATTATGCGGTGTAAAGACGGCGTTGATATATTTGTGCAATCAGCATGGGATAACAGGCATACATCTTTTATAACATTCCATTGTAAATCACCAGAGCAAAACAAAAACAACAACAACAACAATAGCACTCCTACCACCAGCACCAACACCACCACCACAGCAACAACAACAACGAACATCAATAAATGCAGCAAAAAGAATACAATAACATGTGCAACAAACGAATACAAAAATAAATTAAATTTGAGATAGAGACTGGCACATTATAACGTGGATCCTAGCTGCCTAGGTTCGTCAGGATGTGTTTACTCGGAATGTCTTATACGAGAGTAAGCGATTCAATGCACCACAAGAACACTCTTATTGATATATAATAAAAGTTACTCATATAATTATCTGTTTTATTTGTTTCCAGTCATTGGACTGCGGCCTTACTGTGAAATCACCTTGAAGGGTTTAGTCGGATCGACCAACCTTTGAACTTATTATTAAGTTTGATGCTTACTTGCTTGTTCCACCATTGTATTTGCTGAACAACTAAGTTACAAGGAGAATCCAGGAAAGAATACTTGAAATTTCTGATTAAAAAACTGCAAATTCCTTTTTTACGTCTCGATGCGCTGGAGAGCATTTGCCTCAATTCTTGTGATTAGTTATTAATTCTGAAAGACTATCGCAAACATTTGTTAACACTTTGTTTAAGCGTTTGCTACACAGCTGTGAGACTATTCTAAATCCGATCTAAGATGTCATCGATCCAGTATCTTTTCCTTCGACTACCCCTCTCATAGTGGGTACCTCACGTTGTTGGCTCTTTTTTGCAATGTTAGTGCAGATAATGAAAAAAGGAATATATTTGGTATTTTGTTCTCTTTACGGAACCACTCTTTACTTTTTTTATGTTCAAACCAACTGATTCATACAAACTTTCACCATCGCCATAGCCATAGCTCAAAGGCATAGGCGTTAGTTTAATTTATTTAGAGCAGGGAAGGGCAGCTTTTCGTCAACTGGGGTCCGCATCGTACCATTTCCAAGTGGGACAGGACTACATGATAAAACACATATGCATGAAGTATTACTTGGCCACTTTACACTGAATTTTTTTTTTTTTTGCAGTTCTTCCTAATTTTATTTGTCTTAGTGTGGAAGTTTACAATAAGGTGGCATCTCTTTCATTTAATGATGATTACTAGTTTCAATAAATTATAGTTTAAAATATCGAGTTAACAAAAAGAACAAGAAAATTCATTGATATTTTACAAAAGAACAAATTTCATTATCTGTATCAATGAGATTTTTGCGCAATCACATTCTTTACCATATTTTCAATATTAGGAAGAATTTGAGATATCGCTACTCTTAGGTTATGTTGCAAATTAGTAATCTAGAAACTCGTCGAGGGCTGCACAACATGGCGAGAGCAGCAGGTTGCCCATGCATACTTAAGAATACAACTCTTACAGCTTTTCTCAGCAATACCTCATATAACTGATCTGGCTAGTTGTTATTTAGTTAAAAGCTTAACTCAGTTGACCTCAATATCTTCGTGAAATACGTATATAATTTGATCGGCTTCGCTCTCCGTCGGTTATGACGACGAGTGTTCTAGTTGATACGATCAACCGAACGGCCTGCTCGTGAAATTAACGTGCGAGTGGATGAGTATTTCACAGGCACGCGTCGTAACCTTAACCTAGTTGTCCGGGAGATCCAGCGTGACACAGAGTGTGACAAGACTGACACTCCGAAATACAGGTGCAACTCATTTTCTCCAGCAACGAAAAATATTGTGTTTGGCTCAAGGACGCAACGCATCACCCGGGGATCGAATTCACAAGACTACGACCACTAAAGCACGTAATTAGAGGATCAGAAACTGCTGCGTTAATCTTAACATTGAAGGTAAATACTTGTGAGCTGAAGATGCTGCTGTACTCCATCTTCGAATACAAGAGTTGATGTCTCAACAGGCGGCGAAGCAACTCTGCCGATGTTTGGAGAAAGAAAAGGAGACAGTACGTAAGTGGACCAATGACTGAGGCACATTTGCGATTGAACATATCAACCACTTAAGCTACACTGCATAAGAAATGTAATCTAGGGTGTACCTGCTGTAGCAGCAACCTGGTCTCAAATATGAACATTACCTAACTGATGATCAAC
>NC_142931.1:125085094-125095094 GCF_046866305.1 Octopus bimaculoides
TGATGTATTTATCATTGTCACAAGCCATAACAAAAGGACACAACAGTTGCAAAGTTACAGCGAAAGGTGATCGTACTCGATAAAGAGTCCACAGAAACAATATATATGTTCATATATATACGATGACTGATTCATCTTGTCAGATGACAGCCGTCTCTCTGAGACGGTTGTAGGTTCCAGTGACTGGTAGAGGTGAAAAAGTGAGAGTTTCGTGCGCAATACTCACCAACCACTCGTCCAGTGAGTGACTCATGATTTTTTACAAACCATTGAAATATACGTAGGCTTATGAATTGCATTCTAATTCTAGTGTTTGTTCCACTCAGTACACATACACACACACACACACATACACACACATACACCCACAGGCACGAATACATGTAAGTGGATATGTGTGTATGTATATATATATATATAAACAAATGGTAAATGAGTATATGCATATATACGTACAGGTATGTGCATACCGACATCCACCTGTATGTATAGGTGCATATCTGGGTACAGGACATTGCAAACAAACGTAGACGAGAACACACGAGCCACATAGAGAACATTCTCCTTCATCAGCCACCCACGTTTTAACACCGGCGTTTCGACGAGCTTGGGCAGGACGCATCGCTAAAACGGCTCGTCCCATGGATCGCAGATTAAATTTGTATACGCAAATTAAATCTAGCCATGGAGGAATGTAGTGGCGGACAAAAAACAAGACAGGAAAACAAACAGGAATGGCTTTACGGCCAGACGAGAAAAATTATGTGTGTATGAACGCGATGAGGCACGGACCAGAGAGGGACAAAGTGGTGCGTGCGTTGCTTGGCGAAAGCCAAGGAAGGAAAGGATTATTGACCGGAAGCATGTGACCATGCCGGTGTAAGGGGAAGAGAGAGAGTGGTAGAGGGAGAAACAGAGGGAGGAAGTAGAAGAATAGGTGAGCAACGAGAGGAAAAGAGAAAGAGAGGAAATACGAGGGGGAAAAAGATATATATATATATATATATACATCTACATAAATACGCACACCTGCATATAATATATATATATATATACACACGTACATGTAGATGTAGGTATGTACATACATGTATGTATATATGCATATACTCACATATTATTTATATATATATACATACGTGTGTGTGTATTCATGTATATATGCATACAATCACATACACATACACACACACGTACACATATACATTTATTTATAAAAAAAGGAAGAAAAACAGAACGTGAGGGAGTGAATGAGAGAGGGGAAACAGAGAGAGAGAGAGAGAGAGAGAGGGAGAGAGGTGGGGGGAGAGAAAGAGAGAGGAAAAAAACAAGGCGAGTGAAAGAACGTATTTCGCTTCGATGTGGAGTAGCATAATAAAACATAAAATATAAAGTGAGTGAAGGAAAACAAAGAAAAAAAAACAACTAAGAAAAGCATAAGTAAATATAGAATATAAGGGAAAAATAAAATTTACATTTAAAAGGACCAATTAGAGTAAGTAAATAATAACATGATTAAAAATTTTAATGATTGAAAATATTTATTTTAAAAACCAAATTAGAAAACAGATAATATTGAAATTTAGGAATAATAATTGTACGTCATATGTTGGCTCCCTATGCCATCCAGTTCGAAGCTTTGAACTGGGTGGCATACACATATACATTTAAACTGATCGATATGTATCTAAACGGTTATGTTGGTTTAGATGTATATAGATTAAAAATTATAAATTAAAAGATACGATTCTAATAATCCTTTCTATTATAGGCACACGGCCTGAAATGTTATGATAGGTGGTAATTCGATTAATTGGACAGCAAGTGCTCGACTGGTACTTATTTGTCATCTACTACGAAAGGGTGAAAGTCAAAGTAGAACTGGCAGAATTTGAACTCAGAACGTAAAGACAAATGAAATGTTACTAAGCATTTTGTCCGGCGTGCTAACGACTCGGCCAGTTCGCCCACCTTATACGAATGTAATAATAGTTTCAAAATTTGGCACAAGGCCATCATTTTCGGGGGAAGGGTAAATCGATACCATTGACCCCACTGCTCAAACTGCTACTTATTTTACTGAGCTCGAAAGGATGAAAGACAAGGACAACCTACGCAGAATTTGAAACCAGAACGCAAAGACGGACGAAATACTGCTAAACATTCTGTCCGGCGCGCTAACGACTCAGCCAGTCCATGTCTTTTACGACTGTAATAATAATAATAATAATAATAATAATAATAATAATAATAATAACAACAACAACAACAACAACAACAACAACAACAATAATAATAATAATAAGAAGAATATATGTATATATATGTGTGTGTGTATATATATATATATATATATATATATATATATAGGTGAGAAAGTTGGTATGTGAAAGCACGTGGTTGGATGTATAAAAGATAATAAGAGTGAAAAAACAACAGAAGGCTTGTGTTACATGGTTAAAGTATATATTTAAATTATGTCAGAAAAATGTTAGAAAAATGTTATAAAATCTTTTTGGTATATAAACATTGTATTTTGAGAAGTAACCGGTTTCGTGTTGTCTTTTCAAATTTCTCTACTTCATTGTAACGTGTTCGCTCCAGTCTGAAAAAGAAGAGTTCTAGATAGGGGGAGGTAATTAGGGATTTCTTCCGGTATAGGGGAGATAATCGAAATCTAGGAGGTGGTAGAATTTGATTAATTTACCATGGTTTTGTTCTATATTTCTTTTATATATATACATATATATATATATATATGTATATGTATATGTATATATATATATATTCTTTTATTCTTTTATTTGTTTCAATCATTTGACTGTGGCCATGCTGGAGCACCGCCTTTAGTAAAAAGAGTACTTATTTTATTGGTGTATTTTACTGAACCGCTAAGTTACTGGGACGTAAACACACCAGCATCGGTTGTCAGGCGATGTTGGAGGGAGGGACAAACACAGACACGCAAAAATATACACACACAAACACACACACACACACATATACACACCCCCCCCACATATATATATATAGGACGGGCTTCTTTCATATATATGCGTCTATGTATGTATCTACGTATGTATGTATATTATAATGGAGAAAGCAGCTTATTAATTAGGTATGTAACAGTTACTAAAAGAAAGCAATTATTGAAGGCTTGACCGCCTGGAAATTTTTTATAAAATAAAATTCATTTTCCCAGAAACTTCCTGTATTTTCGATTTCTGAAGTTTATTGAATATTTGAATATTTGAGCTACAAGTTTTTCATAAATTTATATATTCGTTACATTCACTCCGGAGTACATTTAACGTTTTAGCCTCGCTATCACCCATAGTAATGCTGCCTGCGTGCTGGGTTGCTTCAGAAGGTTCCGTTAAACGTTGTGCTGTGATTAAGAAAAGAAAAAAAATCCCCACAAATGGTTCAATACAGTTTTATCAGAAAGATTTGGCAGAATTAAACGAAGTTTATCCGATAATTCTCTTTGATGTAAATAAATGTTTCTGTTAATTAAGTTTTAACAGAAAGATTTGGAAGAATTAGATGAAAGTTCTCCAGTAATTTTCTTTCATCTAAATAAATGTTTATGTTAAATTAGAGACAATCATAACATACAAGAAAACTTGTATATCTGATAGATGAAAATATTATTGTGTTGTGTTACAAACACCCCTCATTTATTATTCTATCAATTATTATACTTCAACATAATATAATCGACAATCCTTTATCGAATATTTCGAAGTCGGGAGAACTCCATAATTCAAAACTTTTTCGATTAAGGAAAGACATACGAGGGGAAATCAAAAAATATCCGCACTTTCACCATAACGTATCTTTATTATTGCCACACTGCCTTCTGCGCATGCGTGCTCATAGTTGGTACTATAGTGGTCGCATGATCGAAGTTTGAGCCTGATCGCGCCATTTTTCTTTCTGGCTTTACAGTGTATGCATGGCCGCTCCACTAGCAATGTGCACCGAAGTGCACCAAAGAAGAACAAAGAGCAGTGATCTGAGTTCTCTGGTTGGAAGGTGTGCCAGGTGCTGAAATTCATCGGAGGCTTTTAGCATAATACAGGAACAGTGCACTACCGCATAGAGGTATGTATGAGTGGATCGAGGAGTTTAAAAGTGACCGGACAAGCATGGCGCACGAAGAGGGAGCAGAATCTCCGTCAACTCCCAGCACTGACGAGAAGATTCAGCAAGCTTTAGAGACGGTAATGGTGAACCGGTTTACCATTATCATCTCTCGGATCATTGCTATTAGTTCTTTGGTGCACATTGCTACACCATAAAGCCAGAAGGAAAATAGTGCGACGAGGCGCAAACTTCAATCACGTGACCACAATTGTACCAACTATAAGAACGCATGCGTAGACGGCAGTGTGGCAATAATAAAGATATGTTATGGTGAAAGTGCGGATAATTTTTGACTTTCCCTCGTAAATTAAAAATTTCTGAAGGGTTTAAGAGGAACATAAATGGTGTCAATAACACCTGCCTGGGAAATTCTGCAAAGGCCGAGGGCTCTGACCCTTTCTTCAGACCCAATAAATTAAACAAAAGATATTACTGTTTATACGCATAAGATTGTGCGTGTCGTGCACGTATGTTAGAGTTTATGCTTCTCTGTGTTTAATCATATGTATGCTGTCAGTTTTTACACACACACACACACACACACACACACACACACATGTATATTTATATACATACGTACATACGCAAATAGTACAACTTTGGCAAGTAAAATTT
Organism: Octopus bimaculoides; assembly: GCF_046866305.1. Classification (NCBI taxonomy): domain Eukaryota; kingdom Metazoa; phylum Mollusca; class Cephalopoda; order Octopoda; family Octopodidae; genus Octopus; species Octopus bimaculoides. The sequence continues at coordinate 125,089,859 of NC_142931.1, forward strand.
GGGAGTTAAAAGACAATAGTATTAATTTTAGCCTTAAATGGGAAATTATAAGAAAAGCTCAACCTTATAGAAATAATAAATATGGATGTGAATTGTGTTCTATGGAAATATATGAAATTTTTAAACTTAGGAACAATCCTAATCTAATCAATAATAGATTAGACCTTAGGGTATCATGTGTGCATTGCTCTACTCGCACTTTTAAATTTTTCTAAAAAATAGGACTTTTATTTAAATAACTAAAGTTATCAAAATTTATAGTACCTTACTTCTATTATAGTCATCTAGAACTATCAACTAGCACATATTTATTTTGGTAATTGAAACTTTACAACATATATTCCTGATCTCTATCCTTAACATCTAATCTACTTAAATCAGTCATCAGATTCCTGTATTGATTATCCTTGTTATTTCCTAACATCCTTTCTTTTCTCAGTCCCTTAAACATCAGTATACACATTATTATAAACTAATATAAATCCGATAATAATTTTTATCTTTTATTCACATTATATAAATAAGGCTTACCTATGTGTCTCCTAAATAGTATCATTATCGTCAGCTAATAAGTTTTTTTTAAAGATAATTCAAAATAGTGTTCATGATCACTATATGCTTAATATACTTAATATCCTTAAATTTTACACCCTATCCAGAGCCCCTGAATTCAATATTGACATTATTTCATGATTTTTGTGAAAGATAACTACATCTCATTTTATTTTATTAACATACCTCTTATTGTGTAAACATTAGTTAGAATTCTGTTGTTGTCTGTACCACTATACTGTTACTCTATTCAGACTAAAAGTAAAAAACCTATTTGACCCATATACCTAGGGCTATAATTCCTCAACATTAATTCCTCAACATTTTGATAGTAATAAAATGACCTGATACTACTATGACCAGTGAAACCTCTAGATTCTAATACTTTTATAGCCTTGCCCATGCATACTGCTTACACCTTCCCTCTCTTTAGAAGTAATTGTCCTTTTGCTATCACCACTAGATAAGAAACAATAGAATTCTGAGACAGTTAAAACTTTTGTCTAGAATCAATTACTAGCCTGATAGACCCTGCTATGTCAAGATGGACTTATATATTCTTCCTCTGCTCTCTCCCACTTGGTTTTAATATGTTGCCACATTTGTAATATGTCTTTTTTTCTACATTTTTTCGTGCAGCTGAAGATTGCTCTTCATATTGCATTTAAGGTAATGCTCACATTACTTAAATAAATTGAAGTAGCATGAAACGTGCGTACTGCAATCACTTTTGAAATCCGTGTTGCTTATTATTTGATTTTAATCACCCATCCTTTTGGGATGTGATATTCGGGTGCCTTCGCATAAGTACCATATTCAAGCCTTGAATCTATATCTAAACCGTCTACGTACATATATATATATATATAAAGATAGATTGATGTGTGTGTGTATGATTATGTATGTATGTATGTATGTATGTATTTATGTATATATCTTATTAACAAAGTGATTTATTTAGGAAATATGATAGGTTATGACTGTCATGGTATATGGTGTGTGTGCTTACATATGTGCGTGTGTGTTGTGTGTGTATGCATACATACATACATAAATATACATGTATTTACATATATACATACACGCACACACACACACACACACACACATATATATATACTTCTATAGGCGTGTCAATCGTGGTTCTAGACAACATTTGTCATATATATATATATTTGAACTTGTGTAAACGAGGTAAGCATGCGTCAAAACTGAGAAATGTGGGCAGGTGTGACAGGAAATTAATGAACAATGCAAACAGACAAATAGAGACGTATGTATACCGACAGGTGGGCAGACGTGACAACACAGAAATAGGAAGACGCCAAGAGTCATAGAAGACGGCAAGAGTCATAGAAGACGGCAAGAGTCATAGAAGACGGCAAGAGTCATAGAAGACGCCAAGAGTCATAGAAGACGGCAAGAGTCATTGAAGACGCCAAGAGTCATAGAAGACGGCAAGAGTCATAGAAGACGGCAAGAGTCATAGAAGACGCCAAGAGTCATAGAAGACGCCAAGAGTCATAGAAGACGGCAAGAGTCATAGAAGACGCCAAGAGTCATAGAAGACGGCAAGAGTCATAGAAGACGCCAAGAGTCATAGAAGACGGCAAGAGTCATACGGAGAGTAAAAGCCAATATACTTGTAGATTTGCGTATAAGTATCTTTGTTTATAAACATGCATACACTCATACACATAAACAGTAATATACACATATACTCTTTTCTCTTATGATTCAGCCATATATGTGTGATCATACTGGTATATGTATACACAGACACATACACATACGCACATATATTTATATCGTATATCAATATCTGCCTCTTTCTCTCTGTGTGTATACATAACATACATACTCTTTTACTCTTTTACTTCTTTTAGTCATTTGACTGCGGCCATGCTGGGGCACCGCCTTTAGTCGAGCAAATCGACCCCAGGACTTATTCTTTGTAAGCCTATGACTTATTCTATCGGTCTCTTTTTGCCGAACCGCTAAGTTACGGGGACGTAAACACACCAGCATCGGTTGTCAAGCGAAGTTGGGGGTACAAGCACAGACACGGAAACATATACACACACATACATATATATGTATATATATATATACATATATACGACGGCTTCTTTCAGTTTCCGTCTACCAAATCCACCCACAAGGCCTTGGTTGGCCCAAGGCTATAGTAGAAGACACTTGCCCAAGGTGCCTCGCAGTGGGACTGAACCCGGAACCATGTGGTTGGTAAGCAAGCTACTTACCACACAGCCACTCCTGCGCCACTCTACCAAATGTATTGAGTAATCCTTCAATTTAATGTAAAATTGCTTTTGTTAGCATTAATATTATATAAGTATATATATTCATTCATACAAACATACCCATATACGCATACACACGCACATGAATATTTGTGTGGGTCCGTGTATGTACATATATATATTCTAGGACGGCAATTACTCGGAACAGACGATAACTTGGAAGCATATTCCAACTTCTGCTAATTGGTTTAATTTTCCATATAGTCATGAATATATAGATGTAGACATTCTCTTAGATCTCGCATACTTGATCCATTGAGATGGCTGGAGGAAGAGCACAGTCTCCTTTCAGTCGAGTAAACGGGAACAACGTGAAATCAGTCAGCTGGTTTGTCCGAGTCGTGTCGTTTGCCATACGCCACCTCGTCAGTGACATGCTCACGTTACTTGATTGATCGAGCAATTAAACGAGCAATCGATTTAGATAGTTGGTTAAATAGTCTACTAAGGACGACAACGACGATGACAACAACGACCTTGTCGACGATGACAACAACGAAGGAAGGAGGAGGAGGAGGAGGAGTTAAAGAAGAATTAGAGCAGAAGTTTGGCGAAATTATTCTTTTATGACACAACAATATCTGGTTCAATACGGTTTCATATCAAGAGCTTGCAATGCAAATACTATCTATCTATCTATCTATCTATCTATCTATCTATCTATCTATCTATCTATCTGTTTGTCTGTCTGTCTGTCTGTCTGTCTTTCTGTCTATTATATGCACACACAGACAAGCATACACTCACACAGATATGTACATAAATGTGTATGTATATATATATATATTTATATATATATGTATGCATGTATGTATGCGTGCATATATATAATAAGAATATAAATAATATATATTTATATATATATATATATATATATATATATATATATATATGTGTGTGTGTGTGTGTGTGTGTGTGTGTGTGTGTGTGTGTGTGTGTGTGTGTGTATAGGGGTTATGAGCGGTAGTGGTGTCAATTAGACCCAGAGGTTTCAGGTAATGCTGAGTAAGTGCTATGGATAGACCATAGTTGAGCTCCAGGTTCGGTGATTATGCGAATAAGGGGTCCAACGTAGGTCATATATCAGCGTGTGAATATACGAAAAGTAAATCCTTATATATATATATATATATATATATATATATATATATATATATATATATATATAGATATATATATATATATATATACACATATATGTATAGATGTTTATACATATGTGTATGTGTGTTTATATATAACTGAGCAAACGTTAAGACAGGCAGACTGGTGGAGAGCGAGCAGAAGGGTAAGCAATACGGTATACAGACAGAGAGGCAGACTATTGAAAGTATACAGATGATCAGATAAACAGACGAAAAAACAGCCCCAACAGATAGGCATGTTTTATTGTATTCAAAGAGACAGGCAGACATACAAATAAATACACACGCAGATATTGAATCACTCTTTCACAAATGCAAAATCTCGCACATAATTAGCGCAGACCGCTTTAAAACAACGTTACATCAATTGGTAAACGAAGGAGCCTGTACACGGTCACTCAATCTTCTAGAAATAGCAACGAAAATTCTTCCACAGTTTATGCTCTGCTATCTTAAAAAAGCAAAATAAGCGTCGTTGGACACTGCAGTCTAAGCTGTACAAAGAGATAAAAGTGTTACGAATGGAAGTAGAGCGCCTTTGATTATGACTATGGTCGATCAAAGCTGACCTGGGGTTAAACGACAGTAACAACAACAACAACAACAACAACAAATGTTTCGCAGTGGTTATTTGGTGCAAACGAAGCAAGAATATTTTTGTTCTGTTGTATGTCTCTTTCTTTTTCTTCGGTTGTCTTTTCGTTATTGATTATATGAAGAATCAAGAGTACTTTTTTCTTTATCTTTCTTTCTGTATGTTCGTTCACAGCTGGAATACCTTTGATCACAAATATGCTCGATCAGAACTGACCTGGGGCTGAATAATATCAAACATAACAATAGCAACAACAGCAACAACTATGTTATCATAACTGACCCAGCTTTGTATAATCTCTTCTTTTTAAATGAATCAAATAACTCGCTGACCCGAACATTATCCCAGGCAGATTTCTGTAAAACATTCTAAGCAAACTGTTTCTATCTACTTTCGTTCATTCATGCCACGATTCTCGTCTGCAATAAACGAAGAAGATAGAAACTTCAGTTATAACAGAGACTAACAAGACGGGAAAAAAATTGGTTGCAGTGGTCTGTGCTATTACCTATACATGGCCAGTGGCGTAGCTAATAGGGGAACAAGGAGAGCGACCTCTCCTCCCGAGCACAGTTTACAAAACTGGCGCCTTTCCAACAAATTTTTTAAACTCTTTAATTTAG
>NC_142931.1:125102594-125105094 GCF_046866305.1 Octopus bimaculoides
GTCACATTTGGCAACTGTATTCTACAATAGCCCCAGGCCGACCAAAGCTTTGTGTGTGGACCTGGTAGACGGAAACTGAAAGAAGCTCATACATATGTGTGTGTGTGTGTGTGTGTGTGTGTGTGCGTGTGTGCGTGTGTATGTCTATGTGCGTGAGTGTGTGCGTGTGTACGTGCGTGTGTTTGTATTTGTACCCCTACTACCGCTTGGCAACCAGTGTTGGGTCGTTTACGTCCCCGACACCTAGCGGTTCTTCAAAATAGATCGCTGTTTAATGAGATAGTGCATGTGTTTGATGAACAAAAAGAAATAATAGTATATTAAACACTGCATAAAGTATATTTTTGATTTATTGAAATCGTTTGTTTCCAAAGAAATTAGAACAACCGTTTGGTGGCAGTCATGTGCAACTCCATATAAGAAGAACAGATAATCTCAAAACTCTAGAATGCTCCAAAGCAGAAAAGACAATTTGATTTTCTGGAAAGAAGAGGGGGAATTGCTGAACATGTTTCTTCCTCAGTAGTTGTCATCAGCACGATAGCTACTTTACACTGCCCGGTTCTAATATGTAACATATACATGCTATCACATGAATTTCAGATCAGCCAGCCAGACGCATAAACAAGGATGAAGATCCTTTCTGAGTCATACAGACCCAAAGGGTCGGTTTCCACGGTTTTTGTGGTGCATACATTCCCCTCTGAACGGCTTCTTTCAGTTTCCGTCTGACAGCTGAGTGGACTGGAACAACAACGCGAAATAGAGTGTTTTGCTCAAGAACACAACGTGTCGCCCGGTCCAGGAATTGAAACTGCAATCTTACAATCATGAGTCCAGCACCCTAACCACAAAGCCATGTGCCTCTGCTAAAAAGGCAAAGTTACCTTCTTGACTCATGCTGACTCATAAGGGCCGGTTTCCTAGCTCCATGATGTATCTATTCCCCAGCTGAACAGGACGCTGATCCGTCACAGGAATACTCACTTTTGCCAGCTGAGTGGACTGGTGTAACGTGAAATGAAGCGTTTTGCTCAAGAACACAACACGTCACCCTGTCGAGGAATTGAAACCACAATCTCACGATCATGAGTCCACCACCCTAACCACAAAGCCACGTCCATCCACTAGCCAGCCAGGTGCCCTCCTTATATCCAGTGATCGGCTTCTAAAAACTCATGTTTTGTACTGCATGCATACAATCAGACAGGCTATTTCTTCGACAGCCTTTTACTCTCTAGCCCTATTTCGTGACGCATCGTTAGTCTGAAATTATGATAGCTTTGTGGAATTGGTTTTCGACAATAGGTGTCGAATACAGCGCTTGTTATCATATGATTCCAGCTTATTCCGTCCAATCTACGAAGAACCCACAGCTCTATCTTTTTCATTGCCCTGTACATCTGTCCAAGTTTCTTCTCCATATAGGACGACTGGTTTAATAAAACAGGTTACAAGCCTCAATTTTAGGCGCATTCTTATAAGAACGAAAAAGACTTTTGGATAAATCGCTTTAGTCAAGGAACGTTGACTCACTAAAAGTTGCAATATCCAAGTAACAGAGACGAAGTTTCAACTTGAGTTAAATAAAATCACATAAATAAATTAATTGATTAATAAACAAGTAGTTATGAAACCAAAAGTAAGCATATACAACTGATTGTCGCTTAGTTTTCTAAATACTACGATCTGGAGTAAATTCCTGCTATTTCTAGCGGTCGGGTGTTCACCAATGAAGATGGGCACAAATAGCCTAAAACCGTTCGGTCTGGTGATCCCGGCGTCTGCTAGAAGATGGTAAGGGTTCGCTATTCTGCTTGCAATATATACCAGATATAAGGCGGCGGGCTGGCAGAAACGTTAGCATACCAGGCGAAATGCTTAGCGGTATTTCGTCTGCCGTTACGTTCTGAGTTCAAATTTCGTCGAGGTCGACCTTGCCTTTCATCCTTTCGGGGTTGATAAATTAAGTACCAGTTGCGTACTGGGGTCGATCTATTCGACTGGCCTCCTTCTCAAAAATGTCACTCCTTGTGCCTAGAGTAGAAAAGAAAGAATATATATGCTACAGAATCTGGCAAACAGAACTTATGCGCCTAAGGCTCGGGAAGGACAATTGCTTATTATTTTTTTGTATTTTGATACAGTAAAATGGTTAAAACTCGTGTGATACAACGAAATACGCACGCTCGATCGGAACTCAATCCATGAACTTGAAGCTATACATAGTATAGCGTACAGCCAGTACAGTATATAGACAGTATATTTTATAGTTGATACACATATATCTAGTGTAGTATACAGTTATTAAACATACGGCTAGTACAGCATATAGCTTGTGTTTATTTGAATGATATCAGACGGAGGTGGGAAAGAAATGCCAAATGAACTGCGTTGAAATCAGTACAAGAAATAGAAGGAGAAATTTGACCTTGGTGGAGTTTGATCTCAGAATGTATAGGGGAGAAACTGCAACCAATGAAAAATCAATACGATCGAC
>NC_142931.1:125112594-125115094 GCF_046866305.1 Octopus bimaculoides
TATATATATATATATATATAAATATATTTATAATGTGTACATAAACTTTTAGTTACACCCAGTATTTTTTACCTCAGTTATCTATACCAAGCACAAACTGTACCTCATGTACTACTACTACTACTACTACTACTACTACTACTACTAATAATAATAATAATAATAATAATAATAATAATAATAATAATAATAAAAAAATTTTTAGTAGATATCTTTATGACTAAACTTCCATCTAATTCTTTTAACAGTTAACGTCTGCTAGCTATAGCAGAAACTAACTAGATGATCAAGTACTTCTACAGTAGCGGCCTCTCACGTATAATAGCTCGATTCCATTAGTCGTTGTCAACACATTTTACAGGTTTCACTTCAAATCTAGTTCTTTGTCATGCGCACAGCCATTATGCAACAGGTAGAAACTGCAAAAACCGCTGATGGTTAATAGTGTTTGGTGTTGGGTGTATGGTTGATATAGTAGTAGTAGTAGTGGTGGTGGTGGTGGTGGTGGTTGTGGTGGTGGTGGTAGTGGTAGTAGTAGTAGTAGTAGTAGTAGTAGTAGTAGTGGTGGTGGTGGTAGTAGAAGTGGTGGTGGTGGTGGTGGTGGTAGTTGTCGCAGAATTATTATTAGTAGTAATAGTGGTGGTGCTGGTGCTGGTGGTGGTAGTGATGGTGGTGGTGGTAGCGGTGGTAGTGGTAGTAGTAGTAGTGGTGGCAGTGGTGGTGGTGGTGGTGGTAGTTGTCGCAGAATTATTATTAGTAGTAATAGTGGTGGTGCTGATACTGGTGGTGGTGGTGATGGTGGTGGTAGTAGTAGTGGTAGTGGTAGCAGTGGTGGTGGTAGTGGTAGTAGTAGTGGTAGTGGTGGTAGTTGTCGCAGAATTAGAAGTATTAGTAGTAGTAGTAGTAGTAATAGTAGTAGTAATAGTAGTAGTAGTTAGTGTGTAGAGTTTGGTTGTAGTAGTTTCAGAGCTGTTGCGTGATGGTGGAGGTGGCGGTGACGGTGTTGTGGTGGTGAAAGTGATGGAGGTGGTGAGAGGGTTTTTGGCGTTAGTGATGGCGATAGTGGTGTCACCAAAGATGATGGTGGTGGTTGTGTTGGTAGTGAAGATAATGTTGCGGTTATAGTTGAAGATTTGTAGAGATAATGACGTGTCTGGTATCTCTGGTAGTACGTGTAGTGTCTGTGATGGATGATCATGGTTGTGATGGAGGTGATGATGATGATGATGATGATGATGATGATGATGATGATGGTAGGAGAGCGGTGGTGATGGTAGCGGTGGAGGTGATGATAGGGAAGGTGGTGATGGTGGCAATGGTGGTGGTGGTATTATTTATATATGGTAGGATTCTCAGACTCTGATTGATGTTCGTTTTCATGTGGTATCGGTGCTAGCTTGGTGTTAACGTAAACGTGGCGGAGTTGTGGTGCTAAGATTGGCACGGTGGCGAGGCGGCGTGCAGGCAAAATGCTCGGCAGCATTTCGTTCGACTTTACGTTCCAAGTTCAAATTCCACCGATGTTGACCTTAGCTTTCTTTCTTTCTTTCTTTCTTTCCGGGATCGGTAAAATAAGTACCGGATGCGTACTGGGGTTGATGTAATCGACTAGGCCCCTCCCCCACAAATTTTCAGGCCTAGTGCCTATAGCAGAAAGGATTATTCAGCGAGATGGCAGCGTTGTTTGCACACGGGAAAAAATTCTTAGCGTTCTGAGTTCAAATTTCGCCGATGTTGACTTTACCTATCATCCTTTTGGTGTCGATAAAATAAGAACCTGTTGTACTGTGGGGCCTTGTGCCAAAATTTGAAACCAAATTTGAAACCATTATTATTATTATTATTATTATTAGTTTTTCTTCTTTCAATTTTGTTTGTTTCTTGCCGAGTGTCTTTCATCCTTTCGGGGTCGATGAATTAAGTACCAGTGAAACACTGGGTCAATGTAATCGACTACTCCCCTTCCCCTAAATTCCAGACCTTGTGCCATTAGAAGAGTAGATTATTATTATTATTATTATTGTTATTATTATTATTATTATTATTATTATTATCATTATTATAGATATTTTATTGGTTGAATGATATTTCAACAGTAAGTCTGTCTTTGTGAAGTTCAAAATAAGAAATGATAAAAGTTCAACATTATAGAAATTTAAATTTAAAGTATGAACGAGAGCAACCAGCGTCCACACTCCGATGGAAAAAGAAAAAGACAGAAAAAAGACGACAGAAAAAAATGAGGAAAGAAAAAAACAAGGAAAAAGATGAATATTTACTCAAACAGTTTTGTATAAATTTGATGATGTTTTCCTGTCATTTTATTCATTCCTTCAAGGCATAATGTTAATAACCCGCAAACATATTTCTCCTCATGCATTCTGAGAAGTGAAAGTGAAGTAGATTCAGAATATTTTCTGAGAATATGCACTTTCAAGTCTTTTTTTTTAAATTGCAGCCGTTTGAAACGAAATGTTCAGCAAGTTCTGTCGAACTACTG
>NC_142931.1:125120094-125130094 GCF_046866305.1 Octopus bimaculoides
TCTCTCTATATATATATATATATATATATATATAGTTGGAATTTACAAAAAAAAAAACAACAAAAAAACGCTCGGGAAGTGAGGAGAAAGTCTTTTACGTTATATATAATCTGATTCCAAATCCAATGGTGATCAACATTGCTTTTCGTCTTTTTGAGGGTTCGCTAAATAAAGTACCAGTCATGTACTAAGATCTATGGTAACAACTAACCTTCTTTCTTATTCTTTACTGCCCACAAGGGGCTAAACATAGAGGGGACAAACAAGGACAGACAAACGGATTAAGTCGATTACATCGACCCCAGTGCGTAACTGGCACTTATTTAATCGACCCCGAAAGGATGAAAGGCAAAGTCGACCTCGGCGGAATTTGAACTCAGAACGTAGCGGCAGACGAAATACCGCTAAGCATTTCGCCCGGTGTGCTAACGTTTCTGCCAGCTCGCCACCTTTCTCACTTTCTTTCTACAAAACTGCTGGGCTTGTACCTAAATAAAATGATCATCCACACATAATAATCAAGGGGGTTGCAGTCTGGGGAGTTAGGTGGCCAGATGTTAGGGGTGATGTCGTCGCCGAAATTGTCTGACAGCCATGACCGGGTTCTCTTGCTTGTGTGGTATGGTGTAGAGTCCTGTTACCAGACATAGGGTCTTCCAGCAGCCACCCTCTTTATGCAGGGCAGCACTACCTCCTCCAGACACTTGATGTAAATCTTCGTGTTGAATCTGAGGCCGTGTGGGAAGGTGAATGGAAAAATAACGTCGCCATCACTTGTGATCACGCCAAACACCATGATGTTGACTGGATGTTAGATTTTTATCTCTCTCAGTACATCTTTTAGGGACACGGTCGTTCTGTGTGTTCAGCATCTGATCCCGGCAAAAATTTTTTCTCGTTTGATAAAAAATAAAACACGTTCGGTTGGAGGGGATGATTAAATTTGTTCAAAAGCTTCGTAGTCTTTTCTTTTGTCCTTGATGCCTTGGGATAAAAATCGGCCCTTTCTCATCTTGTATGAGAAATACCGAATAAGAAACTCAGTCACTCCCATGTCCCTGGTGATGGAACATGATTGACTTAGAGAGATCGCTGTCAATCATGGCCTCGATTTCACCAACAAATTTAGCAGTTCTTATCAGAATGATAAGTGAGTTTTCCGAGATGCCGTACCTTCGTAATCGCCATTAGACTCATCCAACTCTTTCCAGATCCTCTGCACAGTCCTTAGATTGACCCCCACACACACTGAAATATTCGTATTGGAACTTCCGGCTCCAATAACAAGCAGTACAGCATGTTGTTTCCAAATATCTGTCAGAGTGAATTGCGTCATACTGCTGTTTTTCTCACAGACGGTGCCCGACTGAACCTGCTATACTGTGCAGTCAACAAAATGAAAAACAAACAATGCGCATGCGCAAAATAAAAACGATAAAATGGCGACAATTTACCCATCGTACCCTGTATTATATATATATATATATATATATATATATATATATATATATATAAATTTAAGTCACAATACATGGATTCAACTAATCCGGCGGTACTCATAAAAAAAAGCTCCTTAATCTATCATTCTACAAAACTTACAGAATATATCTCTCTCGTTATCTATAACTATATATATATATATATATATATATATATGTATACACACAAACATATATTCATACACACACACACACACACACACACACACACACACACACATATATATATATATATATATATATATATATATAAAGTTTAATATTTATATTTATTTATTTCCAGCCCCGTTTGTTGTTATGCTTTCCTTTGTGTACAAACTCCCATTAACTCACTCCTGTCCTTCCTAACAAAAGTAAAATTGCAGAAAGTCAATAGCTGCTGCCTCTTTTATGGGTGTTGTTGTTGTTGTTGTTGTTGTTGTTGTTGTTGTTGGAGTAGTTTTTTGTTTCTACTATTGTTGCGGATCTTATTTTATAATCTTGTCGTTGTCCACTATTGTGATGGTGCTGTTGTTGTTATTATTGTTGTTGTTATTGCTGCTGCTTCTGCTCTTATTGTTGTTATTGTTGTAGATGTTGTTCTTGTTGCTCTTTTTGCTGCTGCTACTGCTACTGCTGCTTCTTCTACTCATGTTGCTTCTGAAAACAAAAGCACTCGGCTGATACAGATAACACTGGTTTCCACGTGGTGTGCTGGGTTTAAAGATGAATCCCAAGTAAATGGTGTTTGGGGTACACTCCGGTCGTTCTTAGCCAACACTTAAATTATCAGAACCTAAAACAAAGTTGGTGGATTTTCCCCCACTTCTTTCACTGACCGACAGGCTGCAGACAATTAAGTGTGAGATGTGTAAATGAACGTAGACTGATGTATAGAAGCAGGGATACTTACTGAACGATCACTAGATCTAAGTGTGGCAGTCATCAGTGAGACCAACATTTCTGAGCCGTACTTTTGTACCTTTTATCTTTTGTCTTTTACCTGTTTCAGTCACTATACTGCGGCCATGCTGGAGCACTGCCTTGAAGAATTTTTAGCAGAATGAATCAGCCCCAAGGCTTATTTTTTTAAGCCTGGTATTTATTCTTTGGGTTTCTTTTGCCGAAGCGCTAATTTACGGAGACATAAACGCACCAACACCAGCTGTCAAGTGGTGATGAGGGAGACAAACGTACACACACACACACACACACACACACACACACACACACACACACACACACACACACACACACACACACATGTATATACGACAGACTTCTTTCAATTTCTGTCCACCAAATCCACTCAAGAGGCTTGGGTTAGCCCGAGGCTATAAGAGAAGACACTTGCCCAAGGTGCTCCACAGTGAGACTGAACCCGAAACTATGTGGTTGGGAAGCAAGCTTTTTACCACACAGTCACCCCCACGGCTACTCACACTTCTTTTGGTTGTCTACGAGGTTTATGCCTCTTTCGGTCAGCCCAGATTGATTGTCATAGGAGCGATGTTCTGGGAATGCACAGAGCTAGAGTTAAGGAAGATCTTCCCCGACTCAAATGGTAAACCAGTGTCCTAGAGTCGAGCAGCATTAGCAGCTGTAGTGCTTTAACATTGTTGTCCTTTTATAGCCCAGCAGGGTCTGAAAGGCTGGATTGCTTCAAACATTAAAGAGGTTTTCTAGGAACAACTCACTCATAAGCGTTTGTGGGCATCATAGACATACGCATTGATAATGTGTGAGTAGTCGATAGAAGGGATGATTTTAAAAATTTCGGATATCTTTCTGGGTGTTTCCAATTGTATGACAAGTATTTACTAGATTTCTCCCATCCCAAGGGAGCGTTGTATGCCCAGGAAAAACTTCAGAGAGATGATCTTGTTAGAAATGTCAGCAATTAAATCTGCTCAAGAGGAGAGGGGTGTCGAAACCGTCTCACACGCAATCGTTCAGTGGTTTTATGTCGAATAGCTGTTATTAATTAGGAGACATATCCGGTTCTCCGTCGAGTCCTTCATTAAACTTAACTGCCCAACTCCGCTTTCTTTAGCAATGGAAAAATTACGTAGGCCTCCTCTGTCTGGTGGCTATGACAAAGGCGATAATAAAGGGGACTCGGTTGAAATGTTGGAGGACAGAAGTTTTCTTCTCAGAACAAGCCATTATCATCTTCAAATACTATTTGAAGAAGAAGGTGAGGGCAGAGAGGAAGGTGAGGGCAGAGAGGAAGTTGCTGACCCTCAGCTAGTTTTATAGAAAGTGGATGAGAGTAGTGAAATTGGCGTAGTCGAATGGGACCACACTAAATATGCGCTATTGGCTGGCGGCAAGAAGTAAGAGAAGGCATTTGGCTGTGATGTAACAGTCTAAGCTGGGTCGATTTGTAAAGAGACCTGAGTCGTTTTTGCTATTCAGTATTAATAGTGTTCACCACGCTAAACCCGAGCACCCGAGCACTTTGGAAATGTCCTAATCCACTCAATTCATGAAATGACAACGGGCGCCCTTTGAGTGCTTCAGATCCCCAGTATGAGAAATACTTGAAGGGTAGATACGTGGAGTCTTCCGATCAAACCCTTCTGGCGGATTGTCACCCATGTATGTATGTATGTATATATGTATGTATGTATGTATGTATGTATGTGTGTGTGTGTGCATGTGCGCGTGTGTATGTATGTATTTGTGTATATGTGTGTGTGTGCGTGTGTGTGTGTGTGTATGTATGTATGTATGTGTGTGTAAGTATGTATCTATGTATGCGCGTGTGTATGTGTGTATGTGTGTATATGCGTGTGTGTGTGTGTGTATGTATGTATGTGTGTGTAAGTATGTATCTATGTATGCGCGTGTGTATGTATGTATATGTGTATGCGGATGTGTGTGTGTGTGTGCGTGTGCGTGTGTGTGTATGTATGTATGTGTGCATGTATGTGAGTGTGCGTGCATGTGAGCGTATGTAAGTATTATGTATGTGTGTGCGTGCGTGCGTGTGTGTGTGTACGTGCGTGTGTATGCGCGTGTATGTGTTAGTGAAGGCGCGTGGCTTAGTGGTTAGAGTATTCGGCTCACGATCGTAAAGTTGTGAGTTCAATACCCGGTGACGCGTTGTGTCCTTGAACAAGACACTTTATTTCACGTTACTCCAGTTCACCAAACTGCAAAAAAACGAGTAGTACCTATGTTTCGAGGGACCAGCCATGCTACATTATGTGTCAGGCTGAATCTCCCTGAGAACTACGTCAAGGGTACGTGTGTCTGTGGAGTGCTCAGCATTTTGCACGTTAATTTCACGAGCAAGCTGTTCCGTTGATTAGATTAAATGGAGCCCTCGTCATCGTAACCGACAGTATGTCAGTATGCGTGTGTGAATATGTGTGTGTGTGTGTATGTGTGTGCGTGTGTATGTGTGTGCGTGTGTATGTGTGTGCGTGTGTATGTGTGTGCGTGTGTATGTGTGTGTTAGGAGTAATACGAACATACGTTAAATTATGCCTTCTTTTAATTAGTGTTCTTATGCAAATTATGTGTATTCTGTGTCCCAAGTGATTTTCAATACGTGCATCGTATGTCATCGCCTATTGTCCTTCTTCGTGTGCAAATTTGTCTTGTCTAATCTGGCATATATTGCAACCCTAATGTTGTAACCTCTTTCGTATTGTATTTACGAGCCCATGTGGCAAATAAAAGATATATTGCTATCATCATCATTATCATCATCATCATCATCATCATCGTTGTCGTCGTCATTGTTGTTGTTGTTGTTGTTATTAACACGCCGGGCGAAATGCTTAGCAGTATTTCGTCTGGCGCTACGTTCTGAGTTCAAATTCCGCCGAGGTTGACTTTACCTTTCATCCTTTCTGGGTCGATAAATTAAGTACCAGTCAAGTACTGGGGTCGATGCAATCGACTATCCCCTCTCCCCCAAATTTCAGGGTTTTGTGCCTATAGGAGAAAGGATTATTACAATTATCATTAACACGTCGGGCGAAAATGCTTTTCGTCTGTCTTCACATTCTCAGTTCAAATTCTGCCGAGGTCGACTTAGCTTTTCATCCTTTCGAGGTCGATAAAATAAGTACCAGTTGAGAGCTGGGGTCGATATAATCAATATAATAATAATAATAATAATAATAATAATAATTATTATTATTATTATTATTATTATTAATTATTATTATTATTATTATTTACAAAGTAGAGCGCATAAACAAAGAACATAATGTTGAGTGAAAATTATTTACCAACATAACATGGCAGTCTTGGCTTAGGACGAATGTTGCTGTAGTTTAGCCCCAGGAGACATCGTCTCCAGCTGGCTATACGACACGATCTGTGTCCTTATATTTTCGAACAAGGGCATTTAGCACCCCCAATCAGCGCAAAACAATATCTGTGTATCGCGATTTCTTTATTATTGCTCTCCATCAGCACAGAATAATTGTCTAGAATATAATATTCATGAAAAGTTACGTTTTTTCCCATTAGCTCACCATATATAAATAACAATTCAGTGAAGAAGAGAAAATTACACGAAGCAAGGGAAACCATGTTTTATTTATTTTCGTCTTCTTCCATGGATCCCTCGTTTGCATCCTCCATTAACTGTTCACCAGCAACATGAATCATAATCATTAAGTTAATGTGCCGAGAACAATACATTAGCCTTTACTTCATCATCACGAAAGGTTACAGTGAAAATCGGTACAAAGGAAACACATTAATTTATTGGCTTCAAATTTTGGCCCAAGGCCAGTGATTTCGGGTGTGAGGTTAAGTCGATTATATCTATCCCAGTGTTCACTTGGTACTGATTTTATCGATGCCGAAAAGATGGAAGGTAAAGTCGACTCCGGCGGTAGCTGAACTCAGAACGTAATGTTAGAAGAAATGCCGATAAGCTTTTTTTTTTTTCCGGTGCGGTGACATAGGTTGATGCTTAGCGGCATTTCTTCCGTCTTTATGTTCTGAGTTCAAATTCAGCCAAGGCCGACATTATTTTTCATCTTTCCGGGGTCGATAGAATAAATACCAGTCAAGTACTGGGGCTGTTGTAATCGACTTACTTCCACCTTTGGCCTTGTGCTAAAATTTGAAACTAAAATATTCTTTTCTACTCTAGGCACAAGGCCCGTAATTTTTGGGGCGGAGGCCAGTCGATTAGATCGACCCCAGTACGCAACTAGTACTTAATTTATCGACTCCGAAAGGATGAAAGGCAAAGTCGACCACGGCGGAATTTGAACTCAGAACGTAAAGACAGTCTTTGAAACCAACACCCGGCGTTGAAACGAAAATATCGACACACCAAATGCTTGCTGCTGGAAGTGGTCTGTGTTTGTGGTGCTGAGTCGGGAGCCGCTAGGAATGTGACCTGAGTGTCAAAGAGGCGGCAGCTCGAAAAAGTTTAGGAACCACTGGTCTAGACTAATTGCTTTCACGGCAGCTAAGGGGCTCCATCTAGCCTTAAAAATATCTATT
Organism: Octopus bimaculoides; assembly: GCF_046866305.1. Taxonomy (NCBI): domain Eukaryota; kingdom Metazoa; phylum Mollusca; class Cephalopoda; order Octopoda; family Octopodidae; genus Octopus; species Octopus bimaculoides. The sequence continues at coordinate 125,127,057 of NC_142931.1, forward strand.
TAGCCCATAGAAGGGACCTTGATCGGTCCTAGTGCTCTGATTCAGGACGGTCCTGGGAGTAATGCTAATTAATGGTTGACTCCACGTTTCCCACAACTCCATAAATCCCCGAACAAGATTCCAAAACCTGATGCAGTTTAATGCCATACCCAGGACACCTAATATCTTAAGAAGGACACATCGGATAATATAGTTCAAGATACACTATCTTTTATCGTGTTTCATTCATAGAACTGTAGCCATGCTGGAGCACCGCCTTGAAGGATCTAGTCGAATAAATCGACTCCAGTACTTTTTTTTTTAAAAAGTCTGATAATTATACAATCAGTCTCTTTTTGCCGATCCCTTAAGCTACGAGGACATAAACACACCAACGCTTGTTGTCAAACAAGTAGGCAAGGAAAAAAAAGACATAACACAGAAGCACACATACACACGCAGATATATTGGGCTTCCTCACAGTTTCCCTCTAGCAGATTCATTCACACGGTATTGATCGGCTCGGAGCTATAGTAAAAGACACTTGTTCAAGGTGCCACGTAGTGGGACTGAACCCGAAACCATGTGGTTGCAATGCAAGCTTTTTTACCGCACAACCATTTCTGTGCCTAAATAAATGACTAGACAGGATGGTCGTGTTTCGGAATGACTTTAATCATAGATCTGCTCAATTACATTAGACTTGGTTGGGGACCAAGCAATAAAGTAATAACTACAGTGCCAACAAATAAACGCAACAGAGAATTAACAAATAAACAAATAAGCGAATAAACAAAGTAGAAACAAACAAACAAACAAACAAACAAACAAACAAGCAGTAGCCAGAGCAATAGTTGTGATAACCAAAACAATAACGTGAAAAGTGATAAGCACAAGAAACAAGTGCAATAAGAACAGTAAAGAACAAACAGCGCCAACGTCAGCCATATTGAAGAAAGGGAAAAATAAGGCAACGAGCGACACCAGTGGGGGTGTACGGAAGCAAGGAAAAGTAATTAGGTTTATCAATGGCTGTTATTGCTATTATTAAACATTTCTGGTTGACGTTTATACCACCTACAACAGCAACAAAAACAACAGTGACTACAACAACGACAACAAAACTACTAGTAGTACTACACATACAACGACGACGACGACCATGTGTGTGCGTTTGTGTGTGTATATGTGCGTAAGTGTGTATATGTGTGTGTATGTGCGTGTGTGTGTGTGTGTGCGTGTGTGCGTGTGTGTGTGTTTGTGTGCGTGTCTGTGTAAGTGATGGGAAGCAAAATCAGTATATAAATCCCAGTGATCAAGTGCTGATATCACACACACATACATGCACACACAAAAACACACACACGCATGCATGCACACACACGCAAACACAAATACACTTATACTCCTTCAATCATACGTACATATATGCATGCATACATACATGTATGTATATATATATATATACACACACACACACACACACACACACACACACATTCATACAGTCGCATACCTAGACATATTCATACAAACGCATGCATACATGCATATGTATGTATATATATATATATATATATATATATATATATATATATATATATATATATATATATATATATGTATGTATGTATATAAATGAAAAATACACATTAAGAACAGGACATCACCAGCGAATGAAAAATACGCAAACACAACGAGAGATTAAGTACAGGACAAAATATATGTATGTATGTATGTATACACTCATGCATTTATACACACATATATAAATATACACACGTACGCACACACCCACACATATTCAATTACAATAGCACACATACCTAAACCTACAATCTCTTATTGCCTTCCTCTCACCTCCCCCTTCCCCACCGCATCCCTTTGTCCATCGATCTTTGTCCAACATCTCAATCGCTTCCTATTAATCTTAACATGTCCCCGCCTCTTTAGCCAAATAACAACTGTTACCAAGTTGTTATCTGTTATTGTTGTTGTCAATGATAATGCTGCTGTTGCTGTTATTGTTGTTGTTGCTGTTGATGATATCAATGATAATATTGCTACCGTTGGCGCTGTCAAAGATAATGTTGCTGTTAGTGCTGTGAAAGATAACTGTAAGGTGTCATTAGTGATAGTGTTGTTGCTGGAGTTGTGAATGTTAATACTGTTGTTGTTGGTGGTGGTGGTGTCAGTGGTAATGCTGTTGTGAGTGTTGTGAATGAAAATGCTGCTGTTTGTATTGTCAATGCTAATACTGTCGTTGTTATTGTCAATGACAATGCTGCTATTGTTAGCGCCAATGATAATGCTGCTTCTATAGGTGTCAATGATAATGCTGTTGCTGCTGTGGCGATGATAATGTTGCTGTTGGTGCTGTGTCAATGTTAATGCTGCTTCTATAGGTGTCAATGATAATGCTGTTGCTGCTGTGGCGATGATAATGTTGCTGTTGATGTTGTAGATGATAATGTTGCTGTTGGTGTTGTCAGTGATAATGCTGCTACAGTTGGCGTCAATGATAATGTTGCTGCTTCTGCTGTGTCAATGATAATGTTGCTGTTGATGTTGTCAATGATAATGCTGCTTCTGATGAGTCAATGATAATGTTGCTGTTGGTGTTGTAGATGATAATGTTGCTGTTGGTGTTGTCAGTGATAATGCTGTTACTGTTGGTGTCAATGATAATGCTATTGTTGCTGTGTCAGTGATAATGTTGCTGTGTTTATTGCCAAAAATAATGCGGCTGTAGGCACTGCTAATGATAATGCTGCTGTTTATGTTGCCAATGATAATGTTGCTGTTTCTACAATCAATGATAATAATGTTGCTAATGCTGCTGCTAATGATGTTGACATGATAATGCTGTTGTTGTTGATGTTTATCGATGTTCTTGATTTCGTTGTTGCTATTGCTGTTGATGCTAACGTTGCAATTGTTTTTGTAGTTTGTTTCACGTGCTGCTGTTGATGTTGTTGTTGTTGTTGTTGATAAGGCTTTTGGTGTTGTTGCTGCTACTTTTATTCTTTTATCTGTTTCAGCCATTTGACTCTGGCCAT
>NC_142931.1:125135094-125155094 GCF_046866305.1 Octopus bimaculoides
AAAACAGTTTGTTTTCTGTCTTCGTCTTTATGTTTTCGTTTCTCATTGTGTTTAACGTTGTTTGTGATGTCCTGTACCCATATATGCATGTATGTATACATATAGATATAGGTATGTACATATATGTATTGATATATGCATATATTTATTTTTTATTATTATTATTATTATTATTATTATTATTATTATTATTATTATATATATATATATACACATATATATATATATATATATATATATATATATATATATATATATATATATATATATATATATATATATACGTTTTGGGGCTATTTTGCTCGGGTGGCGGCACGAAAACAGCTTACTCGGTGAACCCTGCCAAAAAGACATTGGAGCTTGGCGCAGCCTGCTGCTCACCGAAATCTGTGACACCATCCAGCACATGCCCAGCAGGGAAATGGACGTTAAATGATGATGATGATGATGTAACAGTCAAGTAGATGTAATCGATGGTAACCCTACAACCAAATGGCCTTGTGCCAATGTTAGAAATCAATATTAAAATCAATTGGCCAAATTAGTAGAGAGTTGGACAAGTCCTGTGGAATATCGAGTTTGGTTTTAATCTCTCTTGGATCGCTGCGACTTAGTACCGTTGAAATTTTGGGGTATGTTCTACTTCATCCCCTTTTTTCTCCTTCTACCACTCTTTCTCCTTACCCTTTGCTGGTCACGTGTCCGTCTACTTCTCTTCTTTCATGTCGCTTTCGCGAAGCTGGCACGAACATTCTTCGTCTCCCTTCCAGTTCGTTGCTTTACGGCGTTCAGCATACATATATTTTTTTCACGTCTGGCCGTATAGCCTTTCTTGTTTGTTTTCACTGCTTCTTTTTCCTGTTTTGTTTTCTGTCCGCCACTACATTCCTCCACGTTACAAATTTGATTTGAATTAAATTTAATTTAAATTTAATTTGTGGTTCGTGGGAAGAGCCATTCTAACAATGCGTCCTGCTCTAACTCTTCGAAACGCTTAGTTTTAGAATGGTGGCAGCTGATGAAGGAAATGTTCTCTATGTGGCCTGTGTGTTTTCTGTATTCCGTTTATCATTTTGTCCACGTTTCTGTTTTGCTAAGTCCTGTACCCGGATATGCATCTATATATACATGTAGATGTAGGTATGTACATACATGTACGTATATACGCATATACTCATATATTATTTGTATTATATATATATATATATATATATATATTTGACAAGTTTCGTTCAGCTTCTCTTTGCTAAATTCCCTGATGCGTTTTTGGTCGGCCTAGGGCTGTAGTAAAAGACGTTTATCCATGATATTGCGTGGTGGAATTGAAACCAAAGTCACATGGTTGGAAAGCACGTTTCTTGACCATAGAAATTTGTACCATAGAAACACATACGCCATAGAAACCGCGAAACTGGGCCCATGAGCCTGGCTAGGCTTTAAAAGGGCGCATAAAAAAGTATTTTTATATGCATATACATACATACATACATACATACATACATACATACATACATACATACATATATATATATATATATATATATATATATATGTATATATATATATATATATATATATATATATATATATATGTGTGTGTGTATGTATGTATGTATGTATTGTGTGTGCCTTTGTTTTTGGATATGTTTTTCCTTCACCACCGCTGGATAACCGGTGATTGTTTGTTTACGATCCTGTAGCCTAGTGGTTCAGCAAAATAGACCTATAGAATAAGCACTGGACACAATTTACTCAAGATAAAAGATTGACGGTGGAGAGGGAGCGAGTGTCTGGTGTGCACCAATGTTACTGAGATGCGGAACTGTAGTTGGCCCGTATTAGCGTTGGGTATGTAACACTGTTTGTGTATGTGTGTATTTTGAATATGTATATATGTGTTTGTGCGTATTTTGAATGTGTATATATATAGTGTTTGTGTGTGCGTATGTATTTGTGTGTGTGTGTTTGTTTTGTTAAGAGGCCAGGGGAGTATCAGATATAAATGTGTGTGGTAGATAGGAATTGATGTGACAGTGTATAACGTAACGCGGGTTTCTAACATAGCTAGTTATAACAGACGTGTGTGTCTGCTTATGTTTGCGTGTTCGTTCGCGCATGCGCGGGTATGCGTGCGTGTGTTTCAACCAATGACAGTTTGCCATCATTTGATGATAATGTTTACCTGCGTAAAATATCCTGCCTACAGAGGGTGCAAACGTAGAGAAACACCAACGTAATGCAAATGAAAGCATAAAATTCCTCCTCTACTACATCTATCCAATCACTCTCTTTCTCTCTTTCTCCCTCTCCTTCTTTCTGTGTACGTGTGTGTATGTATCTTCATGTATGTGATCATGTGTGTGCGTGTGTATGTGTGTGTGGGCCTCTCTGTATGTGTGTGTATATATGTATGTGAATAGGCTTGTATTACGTACATGGCCGTGAGTGTGCCTTGTATATTAAATTTGACCAGAATCGTAAAATAAAAACAGTACATATTTATGTTTGAAAACATACTCACGCACACACAGACTCATATGCATACCTGCGTGGATATGTGCGTTTATATGTTGATATATACGTATATTGTACGAATACACACGCACACACACAAACACACATACACACACACACACACACACCCATTACGTATGATCAATACGTAATATGTATGTCTCCACAAAAATTAGTTCTGCATCCAGTTAAACAAACACATATTCTCACTCACCACACTCGTACACACACACACACACACACACACACACACACACATATATATATATATATATATATATATATATACAGATACACAGATACACACATTTCTTACTCCTCTCTATCTGTCTCTGTCTCTGTCTCTCTGTCTCTCTCTCTCTCTCTCTCTCTCTCTTTCTCTCTCTCTCTTTCTCTCCCTTTCAGTTTGTCATTGTGCATCTTTCTCTCTCTTACACTCTCTCTCTCTTTCACTATTTCTTTCTCCGTGTCTTTCTGTGTATCTCTGTCTTTGTCTTCGTCTGTCTGTCTCTCTCTACTCCTCTCTCTCTCTCTCTCTCTCTCTCTCTCTCTCTCTCTCTCTCTCTCTATATATATATATATATATATATATATCCCTCTCTTTCTCTCACACACACACGCACACATTCACACACGCGCGCACGCATATCCAAGAACGCTACGTCATACAATCACGCACAGAAGTTCAGCCACAATCTTACACAAAATCTCTCACGCAACATGTATATATCTTTCAGTCTGCAATAGTTGTTTCTGCGACTGCACTACAAGCCGCAACAGCAGCAGCAGAAGCAGCAGCAACATAAGCAGCAGTGCTGTCACTAATGTTTGTACGTGCATTGGTGCTGTTATTTGCACACTCGTTTAGTCACCATTGCAATATCTTTGACCGGCAGAAACAAACATGGCTGACACGAACACCGCAATGCGACGTTTTCTGGAAGGTTGTTGTCGTTTGACGTCACCACACATGGCATTGAAAATTGCGACAATTTAATATATAAGCGAGCACTAGTGACAACATACTAATGTAGGCACCTGAAGACTCAAGCGCACGAACATGCGCAGTCACTCCAATCCAATCAAATATACGTATGCGTATGTATTTATATGTATGTATGTATGTACATATGTATGTATGTATGTATATATTTACGTATATATATATATATATATATATATATATATATATATATATATATATATATATACACGTATATATGTACACACACACACACACACACACGCACATATATATATATATATATATATATATATATATATATATATATATATATATATATATATATATATATATATATATATATATATATATATATATATGTATATATATACATATATACATATATACATACATATACATATATACATATATATATATATGTATACATATATATACATATATATATATACATATTTATATATATACACACATATATATACACATGCAGATATATGCATAAATATACTTACATACTGAAACGCACGCACTAACATACATACATACACGTATATATATGTATATGTATACATACATACTAATATACAGATATGTTGTTTTATGTATATATATATATATATATGTGTATGTATATATGTGCATATATACATACATACAGACATTCATACATATACATATATATATATATATATTATATCTATATGCATATTTATAGGAAAAATTTAGTTTTCACTAATTGTGACTGAAGGTGTGCTGAATAGTACGTATATTGCAAGAAATAAGAGTTAAAACCCTTCTATATATTTATACACAAACACACACACACACAGACTCACTCACACAGACACACAAAATCGCGCGCGCACATACGTACCTCTGTGTGCTTAAATGTTTGAGTATTTGAGTGTGTGAATGAGTATTTCCGATATACATATACGTTTGCCAATGTATATATAGATACTCATATATATATATATATTTATATGTATATGTATATTATAGATGTGTGTATGTGTATGATAATGCTTATCATATTGTGATAACACAAGAGAACTCACTCCTGCTATAAACAAAGTAATTAAGTTAGTTGATCGTCCATTATTGAACTGTTTCACCAGTAGAATGTTCGAACGGTAGACGTGGTTCTCTTTAAGTTCCCGGGTTTAAAGTGCGGATGCTTGGTGATATAAACAGAAGCTTGCAAGGGAAATAACTTCTAGATTTTCTAGCGAAGTAGCTTATCTTGTGCATGGCATATGATTTATATCTAATGATGTTAGTGTGCAAGGGAGATAAATTCTTCTTAAGGATGAATTTATATATATATATATATATATATATATATATATATATATATACATATATATATATATATATATATATATATATATACATATATATATATATATATATATATACGATAGACTTCTTTCAGTTTCTGCTTAAAGGGCATAATGTTGTTCCACTGATATGTAGCTGGCATTTTCTTTTATACTCATTATAACTGGCAGTTCTTGATTTTCTTGATGTTTTTCGGTGGAACCGTAACTGTCTTTTCATTTTGTGTCTAAAGAAAACAGTATGATACACATATACTATGTTTGAATTGTCCTTCGGTCATTTCCATGATATATTGCTTATGGCCGTCGTTTCGTTCTTTTAGAAGTTCACTTTCGCTTCGTATACTATTTCTCTTATCTTGCAAGTGTAATTACGTCGGCATATACCATTATTTATGAAAAGTGCACCTATTAATCTTAGATCTATTGGTTTGCTGGTTAAAATATTTTTAATGTTCTGAGTATAACTCTTTACTCTCTTTTTACTCTTTTACTTGTTTCAGTCATTTGACTGCGGCCATGCTGGAGCACCACCTTTAGTCGAGCAAATCGACCCCAGAACTTGTTCTTTGGATGCCTAGTCACTTTTGCCGAACCGCTAGTTACAGGAACGTAAACACACCGCCATTGGTTGTCAAACACAGACACAAAAACATACACACACACACATACATACACACACACACACACACACACACACACACACACACACACACACACATATATATATATATATATATATATATATATATACGACAGGCTTCTTGTAGTTTCCGTCTATCAAATCCACTCACAAGGCTTTAATCGTCCCGAGGCTATAGTAGAAGACACTTGCCCAAGGTGCCACGCAGTGGGAATGAACCCGGAACCATGTGGTTGGTAAGCAAACTACTTACCACACAGCCACTCCTACAGCTTCTGTTGAAAATGGTTTTACTACGGGAATTGATTGGGAACTGAGATATACATGCATACATACTCCTCATATATATATATAATAAATTATTAAGGTGGCTATTCACAATTTACAACAGAAAGATACTAGTCGTCACTAAAGTGAATGCGGGTGCTAGTCAATATCAGCATTGCTAGAAATAAAAGTCAACACAACTCTTAACCACGTGAGAGAACTTTTCCCTTGTCAGTCGTTAAAAAAACTGCTCTTACGCGGCTAAGAGTTGTTTTCACTCTTATTTCTAGCAATGCTGGTACTGGCTAGCACTCTCGGTCACTTTAGTGGCGACTATACTGACACTCACAAGGTGGTGAGCTGGTAGAAACGTTAACACGCTGGGCCAAATGCTTATCGATATTTCGTCTGCTGTTACGTTCTGAGTTCAAATTCAGCCGAGGTCGACTTTGCCTTTCCTCCTTTCGAGATCGATTAAATATGTACCAGTAACGCACTGAGGTCGATGTAATCGACTTAATCCCTTTGTCTGTCCTTGCTTGTCCCCTCTATGTTTTGCCCCCTTTTGGGTAATAAAAAAATATATACTGACATTCACACATACATATATGCGTTTATATATATATATATATATATATATATATATATATATATATATATATATATATATATATAAAGTTGTAGTGTACTGTCAACTTAATGTGACAATCCGAATAAGGGAACACACTACTGCCGTTTAGCCCTAGGAAGCTGGACCGCTTCCTGTCGGCCTTGACACAATTACTGTGTCCTTAAGTTTGCGAGGGGGAGACAAGCTCCTCTACCCAGCCTAACCAGCATTCAGGGACATGTTTCTGAGTCTTTGCTCGTCATCAGCCTGAAGTAGCTTGCCAGCTAGTTAACGAAGCCTGTTTAGCCCTCGCAAACTTATATAATCATAGTGAAGTTTATTCACTGATCAGCAAAATTAGAAATATAATATTTCTAAATCTCTCAGAGAGATTTAAGCAGTAGTGGAGCGATAAAGTTGTAGTGTACTGTCAACTTAATGTGACAATCCCAATAAGGGAACACACTACTGCCGTTTAGCCCTAGGAAGCTGGACCGCTTCCTGTCGGCCTTGACACAATTACTGTGTCCTTAAGTTTGCGAGGGGGAGACAAGCTCCTCCACCCAACCTAGCCAGCATTCAGGGACATGTTTCTGAGTCTTTGCTCGTCATCAGCCTGAAGTAGCTTGCCAGCTGGATAGAGAAGCCTGTTTAGCCCTCGCAATATACATACACACACATACACACATATATATATACATACATACATACACATACATACATGCACACGTTCATACATATACACACATTCATGCATACACACACATGTTATACCTCTTAATTTAGACGACCAAAGTTGTGATGTCTCTTTGGTGCAGTTTTCAGCGTATATGGCATTCCAATCCTGTTTGTACGTCTTTCTTTCTCTTTCTCTTTTTCTCTTTTTCTCTTTCTCTCTCTGTCTCCCCCTCTCTCTATATCGCTCTATATATTGCTGTATTTTGGGAGATTCGTCTTCTCCTTTAGACGCACATAATGTTTGCAGCTCACTTCTTCATTAATATTGATCCGGCAGTTTTTCCATACTTATCTGTTACCATCTAAATAGTGCCTTCCGTATTTTTATGACGCTGGATATATAATACCGGTGGTGAGTTTCAATGTTTTTATATGTACTTCTATAACTATATGTATTTATGTAAAGTGTTCTCCTAGGCTCAAATCAGAGATTATACAGAAGTTAATTAGATATTCGAAACAGTTGTTATGAGAAAAGAATACGCCGAATGGTTCACAAGAAATTCTGGAATCGTTTAGAGAAGAAAAAAAAATGTATATATAAGTTTACGTATTTGTTTTGCAAGATTACTGATGTGAAATCGTGTTTTTAAACAGGCATTGTTATATTTGGTGATTGTCATATATTGCCAATTAAATACATGCACTGTATATTTGCTCTTTATTTTAGTTTTATTATTATTATTATTATTATTATTATTATTATTATTATTATTATTATTATTATTATTATTATTCTAGTTTCTTAGCCATAAATTTTTCGTCACATCCTGTAACCTCTTCAGCGATCCTTTATCCCACGTGTCTCCTCTTGTTCTGTTAATTCGATTTTGCTTTCCTGTGGCGCGGAGACAAGGATATACACCACAGAAAGACAAAATGGAATAAACAGAGCAAGATGAGAGCGTGAGATAAAGAGCCGTTGAAGAGGTTGCGGGATGTGTAACGAAAGATTTATGACAAAGTAACTAAAATAATGATGATAAAGCTGAAGTGAAGGCCAAATATAGTGCTTGTGTTTGATTGGCAAAATAGGATAATCCCCAAGTATAACAATAATGTATATATATATATATCATAAAGACTGTAATTACATGCTGTACAGAATTATAAAATAAGAGGGAATAAATTTTGAGGATGAACAAGTCCCCATATTCTACATCATTAAAACTATTGTTGATATATACTCCAGACAATATTACCGTCCAGTAAAGCGAACTCGGAATTACCAATCGGAGAACTTTACAGAGCGAGTGACAACTAACAGCAGTCATAGACGATAAATACTGATCGATGTGGCTACCCGTAACCTGGAACTTAACTGAGAGCCATTAACGTATATGTATGTATGTATGTATATATATACATATATATATATATATATATATATATATACGCGCACGCACACACACACACACACACACACACACACACACACACACACACACACACACACACACACACACACACACACACACATATATATATAAACAACGTTAGAAGCGGCGATAAGTTTAGTTGGTATTTTACAGAAAATAAAGTAAATTCCGAATGCGGATAGCTGTGCAAGCAGCACAGAAAATTGGTTAAATATCTTTAGAAGATGGGGGAAAAAATACTTGCTAGTAGGTATCGGTTTCTCTCAGATGTTGACCAAGCTCTCTGTGCCATTAAGCTAACTGGCCCGCATAAAAAGTGAGATAGCCCCTGAGGCATTTTTGTAAACAGAACTGCACAATGGCCACCGTTTCGTAGCGATGCAAACGTCTGCTGGACTTTCACGCCATACGTAGTCGTATTTTTTCTTTTACTTTGTATTGAACCGTTTTCGGTTGATACTAACCCTTACTATTCTCTGAGAAATTCTACCGGCTGTATTCTGGAAACATATTTTACACTTATACCTTTCCAAAGGTCACCAAGTGTTCAGTGGAGCTTTGGCCTGCGCGTCCTCATCTGAGCAGAATGCGTTAAGAAGAAGGAGACATAAAGTCAACGTGTTTACAAACAGATGTCGGCCTTTAAATCAGTAACAGGTCTGGTCATATTAACAGTCTTCTATTACTTATGGATGAGTACACCTGAATTACGTGAGTCAATGGATTTGATCTTTCGTCTCACTTTCTTATAGGTTACTTAGTTGTTCAATATCTGTGTGTAGTTCTGGCTTCACAACGACATCAAGAAAAATCACACGTATCTGTTCAGTTATATGTATGTATGTATGTATGTATGTATGTATGTATGTATGTATGTATGTATATGTACGTATGTGCGTGTGTGAGTGTATGTATGTATGTATGTATGTATGTATGCATGCATGCATGCGTGTGTGTATGTGTGTATGTATGTACGTATCTGAGTGTATGTATGTAAGTATGTATGTTTGTGTGTGTGTATTTATGTATATATATATGTGTGTATGTGTGTATGTATGTATATATGTATGTATGTATGTATGTATGTATGTATGTATGTATGTATGCATATATGTCTGTCTATATGTATGCATGTGTATGTGTGTTCGTCTGTATGTACGTATAAATATAAGATATATGCGTGTATGCATACATATGTATATGTACGTATATACGGATCTACAGGGTGATTCAAAAGTCTCCATACGTAAGAAAAATTAATTTTTTTTCATAAGAGACAGTTTAGAAGATCCCCTAGATCCCCTGATCTAACCCCTCTTGATTTATATCTTTGGGGGCATTTGAAAGGTATGGTGTACCGCGAAAAGATAAAAGACATAAATCATTTGAAGGAAGCATCGCCAATTCATTTGCACACGTATCACCAGATGTGCTATTACGAGTTCACAATAAGTGGGGTAAACGTATTGCAGTGTGTATTCAAAACAATGGTAACCATGTAGAGTGTGTTAAATAAAAAAAAGACTCTTCTGATAAACTGTTTCTTATGACAAAAAAAACAAAACATACATTGTCCCTATGTATGGCGACTTTTAAATCGCCCTGTATATATGCATATATGAGAGTAAAGATATATTTGTTCATGTATGTGTATATGCGGGTATATAAATGTTTATGTATATATATATATATATATATATATATATATATATATATATATATATATATATATATATATATATATATATATATATATATATATATATATATATATATACATGTGTGTGTGTGCACGTCTATATGGATGTGTGTGTATATATATAAGTATATGTCTATATGTATGTGCGTGTGAATATATATACGTATATGTATATATATATGTATATATGTATATATGTATGTATATATATATATAATGTATGTATATATGTATATGTGTGGAAGCGCAATGGCCCAGTGGTTAGGGCAGCGGACTCGCGGTCGGAGGATCGCAGTTTCGATACCGGGCGTTGTGTGTGTTTATAGAGCGAAAACACGTAAAGCTCCACGAGGCTCCGGCAGCGGGTAGTGGCGACTCTTGTTGTACTCTTTCGCTCCAACTTTCTCTCACGCTTTCTTCCCGCAGCTGGACGGGACAGGAACACATACGCCATAGAAACCGGGAAACCGGGCCCATGGCTAGGCTTGAAAGGGGCGCATAAATACATTTTGTATATATATATATATATAGACATATATATGTACACAACCATGCACACATACATGTATACATACATACATACATACATACATACGTACGTACGTATAAAACAATGATGACACTTTGGTGTAAACGTTCATAGTCATGCGGTTTTACGGTTTGTACGAAATCTGATCACGTACGAATTCACGTAATTTAGGATAATAAGTATGCTTATATATGTACGTAGGTATGCATATATGTATGTATCTTTATGTATATACGTGGTCTGAACATTAAGTATCCGGACTGTTGCCAAAGTTACGAAGTTAAAGCACACAGAGTGAAATTGATCGACACAGGCTGACCTTGAACTATGTTGCGCATGCGCACCAAGTTTTAACCTTCTAGCTCACTTTATTGTTTATAGCAGTGCTTGGAAGGAAGGTGTGTAATGTGTGATCATCGCATTAACCATGACAGAGAAAGTTGAGCAGCGAATCCGCATTAAATTTTGCCAAAAGCTTGAGCCCCCACGCAAAGTTTTCAAACAGTTTTCATCCTTCTCGACACAATCAAGGAGATCTTGTGCAACTAAAACCCAAGTGTCTTTTCGTCAGCTGAAAGCAGTTCTGGCAGAAACTTGGCAGACATGCGTCTTATACCCAAATCTTCAATGATAATGGACTGAACTGAATCGTAACTAATCTGCACATTCTCTGATAACTCACGGATGGTGATTCGACGATTTGCTCTCACAGCTGCACAGTACACCTGCGATGTTTCTCTCAGTTCCTTTGGTTGCGCGTTTCCCAGAACGTTCGTCAAAATCGATATTTTTCTTGTAAACATTTGAACCATTTGTACACTTGTGTGCGGCTCATACACTCCTCTCCATACACTTTCTGCAACTTTGCATCGGCCTCTGAGCCGGTATCGCCATGACAACCTCTGTCATGGTCAATGCGACGATCACACGCTACACACCTTCTTTTAAAGCGATGCTGTAAATAGTAGAAGTGAGCTGGAACGTTAAAACTTAGTGCGCATGCACAACAGATTTCAGGGTCAATCTTTGCCAAGCGGCTTTACTCTGCGTGCTTTAGCTTTGTCACTATGGCAACAGCCCGGATACTTATTGATCAGATCTCGTATATATATTTGAGCTTAAATTCCAGATTCTTCATCCAGGACGGCGTCCAGAGTAGCTATATGAGAAATCCAAGACAAGCGAGGTAGTAATGATGAGAAACACAGTTAGGAACACACACATACAACATACACACACATACATACACACACATACACACACACATACAAACATAGACACACACAGGACCGCACGCACGCACGGAGCCACGCACGCACACAGTGACGCACGCACGGAGCAACGCACGCACACAGTCACGCACGCACGGAGCCACGCACGCACGCACGGAGCCACGCACGCACGCACGGAGCCACGCACGCACACACACGTATATACTCTCATAAACACATATATGTACACACACACGCACGCACACAATCACACACACACACACACACACACACAAACACACACACACACACACACACACACACACACACAAACACACACACACACATATACATAAATCTATATGTAGTTTAATGACGATCATATGAATAAAATGAGTTTCGTGTAAAATTGACGTACCTACACTCGTCAAATGTGTACGTTGTTGATTTAAGCTGAACACTTTAACAGTAATTGCTACTTTCATCCTTTCATCTTTTCGGGGTCGATAAATTTCACCGAGGTTGACCCTAACTTTTATCCATTGGGGGTCGATAAAATAAGTACCAGTTGAACACCGAGGTGGATACTATCGACTTACCCCATCCCTCTAACTTTCTGGCTTTGTGTCAAACCTTGAAACCAATATCTGTTTGATTTAGATAATGAGTTCGAAAAATCAGTAACCCAGAAAGGCCTTAGAACGAAAGATTCAGGAAATCGATGTTGTACGACAATGCTGGAGCACCACCTTGAAGGGCTTAAGTCTATCAAATCATCACCAGGTCTGCTTTTTCTGTTAATCTGATAATTCATGAGGACGCAAACAAATCAACAAAGATTGTCAAGCAGTGATAGGAGACAAACACCAAGACATGAACTCACACACGCATTCACATACACTTTATATACATACATAAATGCATACATACATAAATGCATACATACATAAATGCATGCATACATAAATGCATACATACATACATACATACATACATGCTGTTGTGAGTTAATTATTAAGCTAGTTGACATTTGATGGTTGAATCCACGTAGATGTAAATGCATGGCTGTGTGCTTCCCAACCACATGGTTTCGAGTTCAGTTCCACTACGTGGCAACTTGGACAAGTGTCTTCTGCTATAGCCTCGGGCCAATCAAGAGTTTGTGAGGAAATTTGGTAGACAAAAACTGAAAGTATCCAGTCGTATATTTATATTCATATATATATATACACAGGGAGTGCTGCAAAGCTCCTGACTTTAAGGGTGTCGCGAAAAGCCTGCTTGGAGACCCAACCTTTCGAGTTCTTTTAGGGAGCTTAGAAAATCTGAAGGACCGCTGCAATAAGTGTATGAATCTTAGAGGGGAATATATCGAATAAAATCATAATTAACTGATCCTCCTGCGTTTTATTTTACTCAAAGTTAAGTTTTCAGCACACTCTCGTGTATATATATGCATATATATATATATATATATCGTACTCCCCCCTCTCTCACTCTTACTCTCTACACTCTTACTCTCCTACTCTCTACACTCTTACTCTCTTACTCTCTCACCCTTACTCTCTCACCCTTACTCTCTCACTCTCTTCCCCTCTCTCTCACTCTCTTTCTCTTCCTTTCTTTCTCCCCCCATACCCCTCTTCCCCCTCTCTCACTCTCTTTCTCTTTCTCTCTCTCTCTCACTCTCTTTCTCTTCCTCTCTTTCTCCCCCCATACCCACCTTCCCCTCTTTCTCCCCCCATACCCACCTTCCCCCTCTCTCAATCCCCCTTCCCTCTCTTATACCCACCCTCTCTCCTCTCTTCCTCTCCCCTCCCATACCCATCTTCCCCCTCTCTTACATCCACCTACCCCTTCTCCCTCCTCATCAACACCCCCTCATAAGCTCATCCCACCACACCCCAACACACTCCTACTCTACCTTCCCACTCCACCCCATCCAATTCCTTACACCCACCACCCACCCCTACCCACATACCCCACCCTACCCACAGACCCCTACCTCTACCCCACACTCCACCCATGCCTTCCCTACCTCCCAACACCCTCACATCACACCACGCCAATACCCTCGCATCACACCACGCACACCACACCAATACCCTCGCATCACACCACGCACACACTACAACTGACCAACTACTTTCTCCCTTTCTCCCTTCCCCCATTTTCACACTACATACGTCAAGATCATCAGCAGTCTACCTCCCACACACAGCCCCTCGTTCCCGATCACCGTTTGTTATCTCCCCCTTTCTTAGCTCTCCTGAAATAAGAATTTCTAACTTCCGGTCAGCCATTGCTATGATCGGCCATTATTATGATTGACCGTTGACTGAACACTATTCAATTTTTTTTCTCCGTGTTTTTCTCCTTGTCTCCGTATTCTTTCTGTTGAAGAGCGTAGCTCGAAACGTCAAAGACTTTCCGTATTCCCGAGCGTCATACTAATATATACTTTTGTTATTTACACCACCTGTCCTCGTCTGTTGTTATTTTTTGTATATTCTCCCACATATAATACACGCTCACGTAGTCGCACCAGCTAATCCTGTCTCCTCTCATCACACACTACCAACTTTTGGATTCTACCTTCTTTCCTTCTGGATCTGGACTGTTTGATTCTGAACTTTATACCCTCCGGCTGCACCTCTCCTACCCACGGATTACACTGGACCCATCTTCTGATTGGAAATCGCTTCAATATACCACGACGTCTAAAAAACTTTTGAACTTTTCCACTTTTGTAAACCTCCTTTATCATCCTTTTTTACCTTACTTTCTTTCACCTACCGTCTCTTCGTACTCTGGATGTTCCTAATCTGTCTTCTCTAATCTGCACCTATTACTTTGTATTCTTCTCCCTCCCTTTCTTTTCTCCTCTCGTTTCTTCTCTCCCTGTCACCCCATTTCTCCCTATTGTCCCATCTTCCTTTTTGCTTTGTTTTTTTCTCCCACCTCGCATATATTTTCTTCTCACAACCCCTTTTTCGTTTTTTCTCCTCATGCCTTCATTTTTTCCCCCCACACCTGTTAAAAAAGGTTTTTTTTCCAGTTTTTTTCCCCTTTTTTTCTTTTTTTTCCTTTTTTCCACGTCCAATTTTCTCATCACGCTTGTTTTTTTTCCACCACACCTTTTGTAATTCTCCTTCCCACGTCTGACTACAAATCTTTCCAACTCACTCTCCACAACCGCCTAAAACTATACCTCCGCACACTTCCCTCTCTATACTTTCAACCTACTATACGACTCTCCTTACTCATATTCAAGAAGACTCGTTTCTCTAGTCATATTACGTTTCTCAGTCGCTGCTTACATCACCGCCTCATCCCTAAGGGTTTCCGCCTCCATTTCCACCCCACTCTCCACTCTTCTACCACCATTCTACCCATACTCCGCACCACATCCTACCGCCTTATGGGGGCCACCATTCGCTCCAATCTCTCTAAAATCCACACTATCGACCGCCTTCTTCCTCCAGCCTTTTCCATATTTTTCTCCTCTCTGTCACCCTCCCATGCTCACAATGCATTGCGCTTTATCATTCAACTTAATCATCTCTTTCATGCATTTCTTACCGACACTAAGCTCCGCAAACTTCACTCACTCCTCCATTCCTCTACACCCGATGCCACTACCCCAACCCCTCCACCACCCTTCTCCCTCCCTGATGTGCATTCCCCACCCCCACCCAACCACCCTGCCTCTCCCACACACACTCCACCCCCTCCCTCCCAGCCCTCCACCATCCCGACCGACCCTCGTAGCCCTACTTCATCCCCTCCTACTTCTATTCCACCCACCCCTTCTCCACTTCAGCCTGTCGTTACCATTCCCCCAGATCTTCCTCTCTCTGAGGCGGAGCGCTCCGTCCTCAATAGGGGTCTGCGCTTCATCCCACTCACTCCATCCTGCAAGGAATTTCAAACCCGTGCTGATGTCCACAGCTTTGTGCGCCGCGTTAGGTTGGGTGCGCTTTTCCATAACACACCACCCGCACCCAACGAGGACTGCTTCACTGACCTGGGCCGACGACCATCCCAGTGGACGCCTGCTCCTGGCCAGTTCCAGGCAGTTGATCTTTTCGCGGGCGCCTGCCAACGCGCTGTGGGCCGGTTTAACTTTTCCAGGCGTCCATCTCGACTCAACATCTCCCCAGCCGAACTCTCGGCCCTTCGATCCCTCCGACGCCGCACGGACATCATCATAAAACCGGCTGATAAGGGTGGAGCCGTGGTAGTATGGCGCGCGGACCTCTACGAGGCCGAAGCTCTCCGTCAACTTCGAGATACCTCATTCTACCGCCCTCTGCTCTCCGAACCCACGCCCAGCTACCAACAGACTGTGTCCTCCACTATCCATGACCTCATCCTCTCCTCCCGTCTCCCCGCCACCGCCTCCAACCTTATTGTTCGCACCCCACGCACCCCCACCATTTACTTCCTCCCCAAGATCCATAAACCGAACAACCCTGGCCGCCCCATCGTCTCCGCCTGCAACTGCCCCACCGAGCTTATCTCAAAATACCTAGACCGTGTCCTCGCCCCCCTAGTGGCTTCTCTCCCTTCCCACATTCATGACACTAACCACGCGCTTCGTCTATTCAACTCTTTCTCTTTCCCTCCCGGCCCTTCTAAGCTTCTCTTCACTCTAGACATCCAGAGCCTCTATACAGTGATCCCCCACGACGAGGGGCTGCGTGCCCTGAAGTTTTTTCTAGACCAACGCCCCAACCCACAACCCGACACCTCCACACTCATTCGTCTGGCCGAACTTGTCCTATCTCTCAACTGCTTCTCGTTCGCGGGAGATATCTACCAGCAAACCTCGGGAGTGGCCATGGGGACGAGAATGGGCCCCAACTACGCGAACCTCTTCGTTGGTTATGTTGAGGCCCAAATATTCTCCAGTTTCACTGGTCCCAATCCCGAACTATACGGTCGGTATATCGACGACTGTATCGGTGCCACCTCTCTCTCCCGCGAACATCTTGACTCGTTCCTCTCTTTCGTTCAATCTTTCCATCCTGCCCTCCACTTCTCCTGTACTGTCTCTGACACCTCTGTCCCCTTTCTCGACATTTCGGTCAGCATCCTCCACTCCGCCCTTAGCACCTCCATCCACTACAAACACACAGACTCACACTCCTATCTCAACTTCTCCTCCTCCCACCCTAGACACACAAAACTTTCCATCCCCTATTCCCAATTCCTCCGTCTACGCAGACTTTGTAGCGACAGCCATGACTTTGAGACTCAGTCTCAACTCATGGCTCACCACTTTAGCCTGCGTGGATATCCACCCACCACCATCCACACCGCCCTTGCCAGAGCACGTTCTGTGGACCGTGCATCTGCTCTCTCCCCCCGAACCCGCCCTGCCGTTTCCCGCCTCCCTTTTCCCCTCACCTACCATCCCACCACCCTACCCCTCCAACGCTCCATTCTCCGAGCTTTTCGGCGCCTCCAGTCCGACCCCTCCACCTCCCACATCTTCCCTAATCGACCCCTCCCCTCCTTCAAACGAGCCCACAACCTACGGGACCTCTTGGTCCACAGCTTCTTCCCCAACCCAACCTCCCAACCTGGCTCGTTCCCCTGCTCCCGCCCACGCTGCCGCACTTGCCCTTACCTCTCCAACACCACCCTCCTCACCAGCACCCATCACCGACCCTATCGCATCACCGACTCCTTCACCTGCACGTCTACCAACATCATATATTGCCTCTCCTGCTCTCTCTGCCAATCCCTGTACATCGGACAAACGGGGCGCCGCCTGGCCGACCGATTCGCGGAACACCTCCGAGATATCAACGTCGGCAATGACACCCCGGTGTCACGCCACTTCCGTTCTGCCGGCCACTCCTTGCGGCAACACCTGTCTGTGTTTGGATTGTCCATGCACAGGGGCCATCCGGACTCCCGTTTGCGCCGTGAACAGGGATTATTCTTCTATCTTCGCTCCTTTGCGACACATGGGCTCAACTCCCCTCCACTCTTCATCTAACCCCCTCCTCCTGTCTCTCTCCCCCACTCTCCCTCCTACCACCCATCTCTCCCCTCCGCCTCCTCCTGCTCCGACTCCTACTTCTTTGTACGTCTCTTCACCTCTCTTCATACTTCTC
The DNA here is from genome assembly GCF_046866305.1 of Octopus bimaculoides. Lineage (NCBI taxonomy): Eukaryota > Metazoa > Mollusca > Cephalopoda > Octopoda > Octopodidae > Octopus > Octopus bimaculoides. Next base: position 125,153,135 of record NC_142931.1, read on the forward strand.
TCCACTCCCACTTCTCTTCACCCCTACTCTTTCTCTCCTCTCTCTTACTCTCTCTCACTCTCTTCTCTCGTACTCCCCCCTCTCTCACTCTTACTCTCTACACTCTTACTCTCCTACTCTCTACACTCTTACTCTCTTACTCTCTCACCCTTACTCTCTTACTCTCTTTCTCTTCCTTTCTTTCTCCCCCCCATACCCCTCTTCCCTCTCTCTCACTCTCTTTCTCTTTCTCTCTCTCTCTCTCTCACTCTCTTTCTCTTCCTCTCTTTCTCTTCCTCTCTTTCTCCCCCATACCCACCTTCCCCTCTTTCTCCCCCCATACCCACCTTCCCCCTATCTTATACCCACCCTCTCTCTTCTCTTCCTCTCCCCTCCCATGCCCATCTTCCCCCTCTCTTACATCCACCTTCCCCTTCTCCCTCCTCGTCAACACCCCCTCATAAGCTCATCCCACCACACCCCAACACACTCCTACTCTACCTTCCCACTCCACCCCATCCAATTCCTTACACCCACCACCCACCCCTACCCACATACCCCACCCTACCCACAGACCCCTACCTCTACCCCACACTCCACCCATGCCTTCCCCACCTCCCAACACCCTCACATCACACCACACCAATACCCTCGCATCACACCACGCACACACTACAACTGACCAACTACTTTCTCCCTTTCTCCCTTCCCCCATTTTCACACTACATACGTCAAGATCACCAGCAGTCTACCTCCCACACACAGCCCCTCGTTCCCGATCACCGTTTGTTATCTCCCCCTTTCTTAGCTCTCCTGAAATAAGAATTTCTAACTTCCGGTCAGCCATTGTTATGATCGGCCATTATTATGATTGACCGTTGACTGAACACTATTCAATTTTTTTTCTCCGTGTTTTTCTCCTTGCCTCCGTATTCTTTCTGTTGAAGAGCGTAGCTCGAAACGTCAAAGACTTTCCGTATTCCCGAGCGTCATACTAATATATACTTTTGTTATTTGCACCACCTGTCCTCGTCTGTTGTTATTTTTTGTATATTCTCCCATATATATATGTACACATATATATACACACATACGAAGCATATGGCATAATTATAAACGGGGCAAAGTTTAGCCATTTCGTCGCACAACCTTAATCGATTTTCGGACCTTATTGGGTTCTCATCAGAGGCGTCCACACCATTCCAGAGAAACAAGGCGCCAAGCTGTTTATATTCCGTACGAATGCAGCAGTTACTCTATGAAGGAGTCCCTAATTTGCATACAGAGAGTGCTTAACACTCTATAAATACCCGCGGCTTGTCAACGGGGATCTTAGTCCATACAGTATCAAGGTATGGTTGGGAAGGTAGAAAGATTCACTGTCGAAAAATCCAGGTTTGACAATAGTAAAACTGTTCGGTGGGTTTTGTTCACGCCAAATTTCCAAGTGAAAAATTACGTAATATTTGCTGTTTGAAACATGTATGTATGTGTGTGTGTGTGTATGTATGTATGTATGTATGTATGTATGTATGTATGTATGTATGTATGTATGCATGCATGTATGCATGTATGTATGTATGTATGTATGTATGTATGTATGTATGTATGTGTGGAGGCGCAATAGCCCAGTGGTTAGGGCAGCGGACTTGCGGTCGTAGGATCGCGGTTTCGATTCCCAGACCGGGCGTTGTGAGTGTTTATTGAGCGAAAACACCTAAAAGCTCCACGAAGCTCCGGCAGGGGATGGTAGTGAACCCTGCTGTACTCTCTCACCACAACTTTCTCTCACTCTTACTTCCTGTTTCTGTTGTACCTGCATTTCAAAGGGCCAGCCTTGTCACACTCTGTGTCACGCTGAATATCCCCGAGATCAGATCAACTGGAACCCTCCTCGTCGTAACCGACGGAGTGCCACGATGTATGTATGTATGTATGTATGTATGTATGTATGTATGAAGCGACTCTGAGAGTCACTGAA